>NC_060141.1:211635963-211935963 GCF_021461385.2 Schistocerca piceifrons
GCTATGATCACATTTTTTGATTTCTCATTGTTTACGTGGCACATAGTTCCTAAGCTTGAGAGCACTAGTGAACTTCAGAACAAGAGACGTGAACTCCACTGCCGCCATTACATTTACCACACTGTACTGTTGAAGGTCACAAGTGGGACTTGTCGTGTGATTGAATGGAGACTCAGCCGGCCGGAGTGACGAGTGGTACACAGTCCGGCTTTCGCAGCCGTGCAGTGCGGACGTGTTGTTATTGCCGCCTGCGGAGCGCGCGCGCTCGCTGTTGTTTACATTTCAGCGGCCGTCGCTTACGTGTCGCTTACGTGCACTAGAATCATGGCCAACCGTTTTCGAAAATCAACTTTACGTTTCAACTTCTGCAACGACTATGCACGACCAAAGGCCTTGGAAGTGAAACGCTTCCTACGCGACGTTGCTAAGATCCCAGCTTCTGACATCTTGGGCATCCATTTGTCCATATTAAGCAGTACTGTGTACGTCAAAGTCGTCAATGACGCGGTATGTGAAAGAATACTTCGTGACACCAACCATGGATTACGCTTTTGCCACGCCGACGGCAATGTCGGAGCGGTCACTGTCGACCATGCCGGCTTAGGAATGCGCACCATACGAGTTTTCGAACTCCCGTTCGAGCTTCCAGCGGAAGACGTTATCGCGGCTTTCCAACCCTATGGCACTGTACACGGCCACACTGCCGAACGCTGGGCGCAATTCCAAACGTACCCTGTTCTTAACGGTGTACGGCAGATCACCATCGACCTCCATCGCCACGTGGCATCTTACCTGCAAATTAGCGGGTGCCGCGCGGTTGTCATATACGACGGCCAACCCAAGACCTGTTCCGGGTGCGGCAAAGAAGGCCACCTCAGATCTGAGTGTCTTCAGCGATGAATCACCCAATTGCCAGCCGCTACCGTGGCACCTCCGGCTCCGACTACGGTTTTACCGGTCACCTACGCATCGGCGCTCTGTTCTCCTCCCATCGGCCGCCGCCCATCGGACCATGCACCGGTGACCCTTCCAGCTGCTACGGATACCGCTGGGGCCGACGCGTCGCACTCAAAGCCTGACGCTACTCCGGCGCCACTACCAACAGCGACGACTTCCGACACCCACCCGCCTGAACATATGGAAGCCCCTTCATTTGACGTTCCCGCGACGGCCTTCCTCTCAGAGCGACGCGACTCCCTCCCGTCTTCCGACACGGAGGGACGAACCCGCAAACAACGTTCACCTAAGAGGCGCAAGAGGAGGCGCCGTACGGTCTCGGAACGAGACGGATCACCACCCCCCGATGCTCCAGAGGCCGTCCGACCCGACGAGGCCTCGGAGAACCTACACGACGATACGAATGACGGCAACATGACGCCGACTGTGGATACGTCGATGCCTACTCTACTGGCTCGCTCAGGTGCTCCTGAACCAATGGACTCCACAGATGCGACTGCCGCCGAGACGTCCTCTGCCCCTACGACCGAAGTGGAACGTACGACCATCACAACGACAACGCCTTCAACGGTGTGGAGTGAGGACGTCGATGAGGAGCCGGACCACACGCTGGGGACAGAGTTACCCCAGACGGAAGCATCGTTACGCCGCTGATAATGCCGTCAGGTGGCGTACGGCACGACTCACCGTTGCCTCGTCCCTCTTCATCCTCCGCCGGTGGAGTTCCCCTCCACGGCGGGTTACAGCTCCAAACCTACCGAATAGCGACGATCAACACTAACACCATTAGCTCACCCGTGAAACTTCAACTGCTGCGAGAGATGATATGGGCGTCGGACGTCGATATCGCACTACTACAGGAAGTACACCTGGCCACACTACCAGACGTCGCGGGATATAACACTTATCCTTCTCCTGGTGACCACCTGGGACGCGGCGTAGCCATCTACGCCAGAGAAGGCATTCCAGTGGCCGATATCACATACCTTCCATCTGCCAGAGGCATGGCCGTCACCGTCATGGGGACGCGTATCATCAACATTTACGCTCCGTCAGGCTCCACCCGCAGACGCGACAGGGCCCTCTTCTATTCAGAAGAAATCGCTCCTTTGTTTCTTGGACGCTGCGACCATTACTTGCTTGGGGGTGATTTTAATTGTGTCTTGCACCCTAAAGATCAAGTGCCCCACTACAACACCTGTCAAGAACTGCGTCTTGTCGTCCGAGATCTGTTACTCCGCGACACTTGGAAAGTTCGGCACGGCGACGCGCCTGGACATACTTACCAGACGAGTCACTCCGCGAGCCGCCTTGATAGAATTTACGTCTCTCGGGAACTCACACCTGCAGTCCAAGGTGCAGAACTTTGGCCCCTGGCCTTTTCGGACCACTGTGCCTACATCTGCAACATTCTCTTCCCCAAGCAAGTGGTCTGGCGTAGTCGTGCACCGTGGAAGCTAAACACCTCCCATCTTCATGAACCCGAATGTCTTCAACGTGTTACCGAGACATGGGCCACCTGTGAACATCGCTTACCTAAATACTGCACGACCTTGACCTGGTGGCTAGAATGTGCCAAACCTGCCATTCGACGTACTTTGATTCAGTATGGAAAGGAAGTTGCTACGTGGCGCCGGCACACTACCGACTATTTCTACGCCGTTCTCCGCGACCTGGACGCCCAACCGCCCACCCCCGACACCCAGAGGGAACGCAGCAGGATTAAGGCGCAAATTGTAACTTTGACACGCCGTAGACTGCAGGGGGCTATGGTGCGAACCCGACGTCAAGATTCGGCGGAACAAGAACATCCGACCATGCATCATATCGCCTCCGATAGGAAACATCGACGACGACAACTCATCACCGAGATCACCACCTGTCGCGGCCAGCACGTCACTTGCCAGGCCGAAATCGTCAGTGCCTTTGTCGACCACTACCGCACAATGTACCAGGAGGAGACTACCAACAACCACGCTGAGGAGTCTGTGTTACCACACGTAACTCGCACCCTCACCAGCGACGAAGCGGACGAGCTGCTGGAGCCCATTACGCGTGACGAAATCCACGATGCAATCAAAAAAGGTGCTCTGAATAAGTCACCTGGTGTCGACGGATTGCCGATAGAATTTTATCGCGCTTTCTTCACACTAATGGCATCACGGTGGACAACGATGTTTAATGAACTGCTGACGATAGGGAACGCCGTACCGCCGTCCTTCGTCACGGGAATTATTATACCCATCCACAAGCCGACACCAGGTGTGACGACAGCACATTACCGTCCCCTGACTCTGCTTAACGCAGACTGTAAAATTTTTACACGCCTACTGGCAACGCGATGCCGCAAGATCCTGCCTAGCATTCTATCCCCGGAACAGACAACTCCGGGCGGCTCAGTTAATATACAAACGGCCACAGGAGAATGTCGCGATTTAATTGCACTGGCAGCGGCGTGCAGACTCCGCGCCGCAGTGGTTGCCATTGATTTTGACAGCGCATTCGACAAATTGCGGCATCTTTTTCTGTTCTCAGTGATGAACCGCATGGGTTTTCCACCAGCCTTTATCGACGTGATCCGGCGCCTGTACGGCACCGCCGAATCTCTGATTCAGGTTAACGGCCGTGTGGCGGGACCAGTGGCGATCCGGCGTTCCGTACGGCAAGGCTGCCCACTTTCGACCCTACTATATGCCATAAGCCTGGAGCCACTCATCGGGAGTCTGACGAGCCACCTTTCTGGTCTCACTTTGCGACAGCACAGTTTTCGATGTCGTGCGTATGCGGACTACCTCCTCCTCTTGATCCGCTCACGGAGTGAAACACACACGGTACTTGATTTGATATCAACGTACGGCACTGCAGCGGGCAGTAACATGAATGTGGCGAAATCCGCGGCGATGCCCATTGGACGCGAAGACTTAGCACCTCTCCCGTGTGTACAACAACTACGATATCTTGGTATCATTTTCACCTCCACCGTGCGCCGCTCCGCTGCCATCAATTTTCGGCGTGCACTCCAAACTATCCGCACGATGGTGCGACAAAATCTTCTCCGACGACTCGATTCTTTACAACGTGTCCAATACCTCAATCAACATGTGGCGGCCAGAATGGTCCACATCGCACAGGTCCTCCCGCTGCCATCAACTATTGGACGCAGCCTTCAGGCTGCCCTCGGATACTTCCTTACAGCCGGTACGATCTTTAAGGTCCGCTGCGACACGCTCACCCTTCCCCCGCGAGCAGGAGGCCTCGGCCTTGTCAATGTGCGACTCCGAGCGGCGTCCTTGTACATGTCCACCATGCACAAGCATTGGCACGGGGGCACCTCCCTTACGCGCAGCTTGCTGGAAATTCTTGTGCCCGCGACCATAACACCACCAGTACCAGTCGGACACATCAAGCACCATTTGACGCACATTTCTGATTTCATCGTCGACTTCAGTTATGCTCACACACACTTACCGACCACGCGTTCTCCTCGACCTAAAGATTTTTACACCCCTCTCCTTCGTTCCATATCGAACTGAGACATCCGTCCACGCGGTGGCCAACGGTTTGGCGTCACATCCACCAGCCTTTTCTTCCCTCCAACGTCCGGGCAACATGGTACCAAGTCGCAAATGAAAAATTCGCCACAAACCATCGCCTTCACGCCATCGGACTACAGGACTCTCCACTTTGTTCCATTTGCCACCTCGTGGATGACGATGTCCATCAACTGACTTGTACTGCCACCAGTGACGTCTGGAAACTTGCCCGACAGTTCGTAGCCTGTTACCTCCGCGTTCCGCCGGACTCGATTGACCCATGGACTTTTATCCATCCTGAGAATACTTATTTCCCCGCCTCCAAAAATCATGCCATTGTCTGGGTCAAGGGATGGACGATCACCTACATGTATAATGGTGGCGACAAATCGCGCCTTGATTTCTGGCAGTACTTACAAACCGCCCACAGTGAAGTCGAACAGCGACCGCGCTACCGCGCCTTCTTCGCCAATTACCTACACGTGATCTTTACTTCACCCCCGCTCAGTTGGATGGTGCCACACGCCGACAGCACTCCCGCCCCCCCTGCTGACATCTGAGACTCCCCGCGCTACTTTCTACATTGTAACCCACAGTGGAATAGGCGCATGGACACGCGCCTCCTTTCTTTAATGCACTACCCCAGACAACACTGGTCTTTCCCTCACTCCACTGTATATTGCTTCACACCTCTTAGATTACATCAGACCTATTATTCTTTTTTTCCCTACACCATGTTCATAAAAAAAAATCCTCGCCTTGTACGAGTATATTGTCTTGTGTTATTTTCGCCGGAAGGATGGCATTTCTGTTGTATTTAAGTTTGTACCAATAAAGATCTTTTTTTTCCATTTACCCTTTTCCTGGTGAAAAAAAAATATAAATAAAAAAAAAATCAAAAAGCTACTTTGAGTGAGTGATTCAGGGACGGGAGGGGGGAGACATCGCGGCCAGGCCTCGGGTTTCGACCACTGACCGCCTTGTCTCCACCTACCCATATCTGAACACTCTTAAAAAAAAAAAAAAAAAAAAAAGTGGTAAAAAAAATAGAAAATATAACAAAAAAAAAGAGTGGCCGTGCGGTTAAAGGCGCTGCAGTCTGGAACCGCAAGACCGCTACGGTTGCAGGTTCGAATCCTGCCTCGGGCATGGATTTTTGTGATGTCCTTAGGTTAGTTAGGTTTAACTAGTTCTAAGTTCTAGGGGACTAATGACCTCAGCAGTTGAGTCCCATAGTGCTCAGAGCCATTTGAACCATTTTTGAATGGAGACTCAGACGTTAGTTGATTCGTCAACAAGCCTAGGTAACGGCAGATACACTAAGGTGGAGTGAAAGCTGTACAAGTCTTTCTTCTTCTGGAATTATATTTGTATATGTTATGGTTGTTTTAGGTTTGTGATTAAGTTTTGATACAAAATTTTAATAAGGGAGTAAATGTGAGGCTGTAAAACGTTATATTCCAATGTTTAAAGATCTGCCTAGTAGAAGTTCTAGAATGGACAATAAGCCTCACAAAGGGAGTTAATGTACTAAGAGGTGTTTATCAGAACGTCGAACTGAAGAACAGTCTACAAGAGATTGGACTATGGACACCACATATCGACCTAAGTAAACAAGTATGTGTAGCGAAAACTTTCTTCCCCAAGAGTTTCCTTTTGGTATGCTGCCATAAGAAATTAGAGAATAAAGGGAACGTTTCGAAACTCACGTCTCTAAACTCATTTGCAGAAATAGCAGAGTTTAAATGGTCAGGATCTACAATTTAAGACTTCAAGTTCAGTTCTTATTCAAACACAACGTATTTTCCAGGCTGTTGACCTGTGTAACCTGTACCGTATAAGATAGTCACATCGTAAGTTGTGTTTCAAGCAAATTTTGTACCGTAAGTTTCTAAACGATAGCTTGTATTCAAATGCGTGATAATTTTAGATTCATTCGATTATTTTCTGTAGAGAATATTCGCTGTAGGTAACTTTTGGTTACTGTCTACAAATTTTGAAGATCCGTGTGGCCTTAACTCAATTTGACAGTGAATTACTATAGACACACCAAAAAAGGTTTTGCACCACCCTGGTTCCCAGAACTCCTGAAGATAGACGTTGACTATGGATATTGTATCACAGACACAGTCCCTTTGACTATTCAGAGAGGTCACTAACTCCGTCCAGAGATGTAAACAACCATGCATGAGCAGTGCCTATAGACGGAGAGGGTCCGACAGCCGATGAGTTCCAGTCATTCCATCAGGAAGGAGGTACACGGCTCGTGTTATCTGTAGTTCAACCGTGCCTAAACGGTCAATACCGCTGTTCGATCGAGTGCGCCTTGTTACTTTGTGCCAGGAAGGGCTCTCAACAAGGGAAGTGTCCAGGTGTCTCGGAGTGAATCAAATCGATGGTATTCGGACGTGGAGGAGATACAGAGAGACAGGAACTGTCGATGACATGCCTCGCTCAGGACCCCAAGAACTACTACTGCAGTGGATGACCACTACCTACGGATTATGGTTCGGAGGAACCCTGACATCAACGCTACTATATTGAATAGTGCTTTTCGTGCAGCCACAGGACGTCGTGTTACGATTCAAACTGTGTGCAATAGGCTGCATGATGCGCAACAACTTCGCTCCCGACTTCCATGGCGAGGTCCACCTTTGCAACCACGACACCATGCAGCGCGGTACAGATGGGTCCAAAAACATGCCGAATGGACCGCTCAGGATTGGCATCACGTTCTCTTCACTGATGAGTGTCGCATATGCCTTCAACCAGGCAATCGTCGGAGACGTGTTTGGAGGCAACCCGGTCCGGTGAACGCCTTAGACGACTGCCAAACGGGTGCAGCAAGACGGAGGGTCCCTGATGTTTTGGGGTGGCTTTACGTGGGGCCGACGTACGGCGCTGGTGGTCATGGGAGGCGCCGTATGGGCTGTACGATACGCGAGCGCCATCCTCTGACCTATAGCGCAACCACATCGGCAGGATATTGGCGAGGCATTCGACTTCATGGACGACAATTCGCGCTCCCATCGTGCACATCTTGTGAATGACTTCCTTCAGGATAACTACATCGCTAGACAAGAGTGGCCAGGATGTTCTCCAGACATGAACCCCATCGGACGTGCCTGGGTCAGATTGAAAAGGGCTGTTTATGGACGACGTGACCCACCAACCACTCTGTGCGATCTTCACCGAATCGCTGTTGAGGAGTGGGACAATCTGGACCATCAGTGCGTTGACGAACTTGTGGATAGTGTGCCACGACGAATGTAGGCATTCATCAGTGCAAGAGGAGGTGCTACTGGGTACAAGAGGTATCGGAGTGTACAGCAATCTGGACCATCATCTCTGAAAGTCTCGATTTATGGTGGTACGACATGCAATGTGTTGTTTTCATGAGCAATAAAAAGGGCAGAAGTGATGTTTAAGTTGATCGCTCTTCCAATTTCCTGTGCAGGTTCCGGAACTCTCGGAACTGAGATGATGCAACACTTTTTATGATATATGTATGTTTACAACCTCAACCACAGACGCAAAAAATAAATTTCTTTGGCAGACTCTCATGTTGTGAACGATTTCCCGAATGTTATTGACATCAAAGAATGACGGAACTCTTTGTACAAACATATCTCAGGTGATGCAGATGTTCGTTTGGTTGCGAGTCTGTCTAGTGCCAATAAACAGTACGTTTGACAGATCTCTATCTGTGATGTCGTTACAGCTATTGCCTACCACGCTAACGTATAAGATAAGAAACACGGCAAAGTTCTATGTTGTATGTTTTTAGGGCGCCGTACTTCAGTCGGCAAAAGCGGAATCATTATCGGATCACTTCATTAACCGCCCGACTGACTGTTTGTCCGATTATTAAGACTACCTTTCCTTAGGAACTGGTGGAGGTATCAAAGTGGAATTTGTGTCAAATACTAAGGTCTACGGCCCCTTGGTGGTGTAAACAATTTAAGCTTCTAAGTCAGTGCAACCAAAAGATACGGCCGTATATGTCATATCTTCGATATTCGAGAACTCATTCGTCAAAACACTCTTCCACTCCATTGCAGCATTTCGAGTCGTAGCACTTCGTTAATTACGTGGTGTGAATGGTTATTCACACTGAATCGTCTCTTTTATTAATTTAAGCGTGTTTCTGGTGGCGATTTCGTCCACTTCCAAGTTGATCCAAAGGAAAGGTAAGATTAGATTGGTATTTGATAAGTTCACCTATACAGCCAAGTTCCCTCGATATTCGTGATTGGTTAGTCTAACTTGAGATGATATATTTTTACACTGAGCTTTATGTCTTCTTTGTAAAACTCGTGAACGCCCTCCAAGTAGCCAGATTTCTTTCCGCCATAGAGATAAGTATGGTAGCGTTGTCCTTCTTGGCACCGCTAATGTTGAATATAAGTATGTGCGTGTTTTCAAGTTGCCGCTAGAAGTAGATGATCATCATCTTAAGGACGTGTTGCTCAAATTTGGCGAGGGCATTTGCTGGGAACGCTGGTGGAGTAGACCACGCCTTCAGTGCTTTAGTGGTATGCGTTCCTTCGAGATGTACATTAAACAGAACATTCTGTCACATCTTCAGATTGGTTTTTATCGGTACCATGTTACTTACTGTTCAACAGCGACACAAATTGATGATACTACATCTCACTCGGCTTGGTGCTGGTTCTAGTGGCAATCTGGGTTTTCCCGAGGGCAGTTTTTCCCGATTAAAAGCGAACACGTATTCTTCGCCGTCTGCTCCCCGCGCCGAAGCTGGGTGTTGCAACATTAGTGGCATAGTACCCAGGGTGCTGATGTTTATGCTGTGCAGTCCCCCGCCCCGTCTTATCCCCTCCTGAATCAATTGTCTCTCTTCGTGAGACAAACTACGTAATTGTCTACCGGCCTCTTGTGGAGGCTATGGTGGGGGCGGATTTAGGCCTGGGGCTCTGGCGTCAATCTTGTGGAGTCGCCTCAGGGATCGAGTGGGTCTGATCCCCCTCCCTCTCGTCCGACGACCCACTCTCCCCTCAGATATCGCAGTCTGATGGACGGCGTCACTTCCGTGTCTCTTTGTAGGCCGCCATCGAGGGCGCTTCGGTTTCGCATCCTTCGAAGCTTCTGCCGTTGAATCTTGTACTGTAGGAGACGCCCAAGTTGTTTCAGTATTGTCGTCCGCTGAGTCTTTTATCCTGTTCCTGTCTGTTATGCTAGACGATCCACCTGCGTATTAGATTACTTTTCCTGGTCCAGCGCGGTCCGATTCAGATCTTGTACTTGATCTCCCCACTCTTCTGGCTGCTGAGGCGATTTTGCCTCACGTCCGGTGTACACAGCGTGTACAACCGAACCGCGCTGTCTCGCGCGAGAAATCACTGCATAAGAGTTACGCTGGGCACGGGATTAGCCCCTCCCTCAGATGGAAAGTGGCGTTGATAGACTTTATTTTTCCCACTTTCAAAGATGACTCAGGCATACACCCGTGTTACTTTGAATGTCAATCGCATTGCATCTGAGTTGCATGTTGCTGCTCTCCGTCAGTTATTTTATGATTCTAGTGCAGATATTACAGTATTGCAGGCCGTATTGTTTACTACTTTTTCTCTCCCCTTGCTTCAGACATCGTTTAATGTATGGTTCAAATGGCTCTAAGCACTATTGGGACTTAACATCTGACGTCATCAGTCCCGTAGACTTCGAATTACTTAAACCTAACTAACATAAGGACATCACACACATCCATGCCTGAGGTAGGATTCGAACCTGTGACCGTAGCAGCAGCGCGGTTCCTGACTGAGGCGCCTAGAACCGCTCGGCCACAGCGGCCTGCTGGTTCAATGTAACGCCTGAAGATTCGACGGTATTGCTCTATTTGGTCGAGAAGGTATTCTCGTCACTGACGTTGACGTTTTTTTTATGTGACTTAATTGGTAAGGTCATCAGTCTCTAAGCTTACACACTACTTAACCTAAATTATCCTAAGGACACACATACACCCATGCCCGAGGGAGGAATCGAACCTTCGCCGGGACCAGCGGCACAGTCCATGACTGCAGCGCCTTAGACCGCTCGGCTAATCCCGCGCGGCTTTGACGTTCTCGTTTCTGGCCACGAGATTGGTTTTTACCTCTTTGGCCTTACTCTGCTTGTGCTATATGCACCTTCTGGCACTGGTCAAAAGGTGGCACACTTGAAATTTTAGAAAGGAGAGCTGCCTTATCTTCTGCGTAATAATCCACCGAACCTTGTGCTGGGTGACGACTTCAGGTCCACGTTACGTCCCGTTGACCAGTCCCCTAATTTTAATTACAGTCGTGATGTCCGTAAATAGATTCGTACAATGCGTTTAAGGGCTATTTAGCAACATATTGAGTAGCTGACTTTAGAGGTTTTATTTTTCTCTTGTTTTGTGTCATCCGATTCCTGCAGTCGACGTCATTTCTGCGGCTTTCACTGATCAGTGTACTATTGGGCTGTGCTCTTGCAGCGATTCTAATCACGTCCGATAACCCATGAAATATTGTCGTGTACAGTGGATGCGCAAGTTTCCCATTTAGCTGAGTGATCCGTTGATGCCATGACTGACGCTGAGTGCGAGTTTTGTCTCCGCTCGGTCGGGTGTTACCAATCATTTGTAGAATAGTGATCCGAGTCTGCAAAGTCGCGTATGCCATTGCGCTGCAAGGACAAGAGACTTTCGGAACACATATGAGTCTTGTTATACCGTTCGTGAATCATATGTACGACCAGATAATTCCCCACTGAGTATCACTGACCTTCGACGGATCATAGCTAAGTTGCTGCTGATTAAGAAGCGACGTAAAAGGGTTGAAGATGAAGTCTAGGCCACGTCCTCTCGCCAAGAATGAACTGAAATCCTTGTATCACCTGATTCGTAATCAAACCCATCACCGTTGTTCTCTTGTTGCTTTCTCACCGCACATGATGGTCGTCAATTGACTTCTTAAAGTGGGATGAGTCAGAGTTGTACGCTTCGGCTGACATCATGGGCATCCCTTCAGACAACAGTTTTACGATCTTCGTTGAGATGACTATGTTGAATTTTAGCGGGTTTTCAGGAGGATTAAGTGTTTGATTTTACTGCTGATTCTCCCTCCCATAAATCACCTGGCCCTGGCGTCTTCCCGAAAGACCTTTATTTACATTTTTGGCAACTCTTGAGCTCTACTTTTACTTCCATTTTAAACGAGATTTTGCGGGGGAGAATTGTGACCTGCGAGCTTCAAAGGGAGAAAAATGTTCACATTCAGAAGAACCATGGTCTTTTACTCAGTTTTGACTGCATAACTATTGAAAGGGTTGTCAACTGCGGATTGTCCTAACTGCTTGGTCGTGTGATTGGTAAACGTCAATGTTTCCTCCTAGACCGTGCAATTTTGACTTCCGTGACGAAATATAGGGAAGTGGTTTCAGTGGCGCTCTTTTATATTTATGTATTATGTTTTTGCTTTTTCAGATTTTGCTGAGCTATTTGACAGCGTCAGTCACGCGTATTTCGACCACCTGTTGGCGACTGTTGGCTTCATCTCTCCTGCACTTGTCGTTCTTTCTAACTTGTACAGGAACAATGCAGTGTCAATTGTGGCCAATGGAAGGTGATGCCACCGGTTGTTCTCTGTTGAGGAGTGCTTCAGGGCAGTCCTCTCTACATGGTTCTGTGTGTCTCTCGAACCGTTTTTACGGCAAACTGCTGGTCGACTTGAGGCGTGGCGCCTTATATCGCTCCTGTCTAGTGCCTGCGTATCGGGAGACTAACTGATGCCTGCACAGTAACAGATGGTATGACGCGGGTTCAGTCCACTACGTAATTCTAATTTTCATCCCCCAGAGTCCAGTAGAGAACAGAGACATTCAAGAAATAGGCCAAGAGAATGTTTTTGTGACTTGTTCTGTTTATTTCTTGAAGGCTTTTTTGTTTCTTTATGTTTGTACATAAATAAACAAAACATAAATGTGGTGCTACAGAAGCATGCTGAAGATTAGATGGGTAGACCACATAACTAATGAGGAGGTACTGAACAGAATTGGGGAGAAGAGGAGTTTGTGGCACAACTTGACAAGAAGAAAGGATCGGTTGGTAGGACATGTTCTGAGGCATCAAGGGATCACCAATTTAGCATTGGAGGGCAGCATGGTGGGTAAAAATCGTATAAGGAGACCAAGAGATGAATACACTAAGCAGATGCAGAGGGATGTAGGTTGCAGTAAGTACTGGGAGATGACGAAAGTTGCACAGGATAGGGTAGCATGGAGAGCTGCATCAAACTAGTGTCAGGACTGAAGACCACAACAACAACATGTTTGTACAGTTTTGTATATGCTTTTAGTAGTGTGAATGATGCGTGAATGTGGTCTAAAGTAAATAGGTAGATCATTGTTCTACTGATAAACGCCATACAAACTAGAGTGAGAAATTTTTAAGACAGCGTGAATGCAGATGACGGGGAATATGTTAAGTAAGTTTATGGGAAAAGGAAAGCTAATTCGAGAGCAAATGAAAATTGTTAATAACGTGAAGTATGAACAGAATATCAGAATGTTAAATATTTATTTCGGGAAAAAGTACAGTTCGAAAGTGTGTTATTTGTTGATTGGTTAGTCATGAAAAGCGTGGACTAACTACTCAAGGTTAAATCTAACTTTGGCTCAGAAGGGGGTAACTTATGCTGCCACGGAAGTCTTTGGTCACTTACCTAATAGCATTAAAAGTCTGACAGATTGCCATATAGCATTTAAAAGGAAATTAAAAGAATTTCTGAATGGCAACTCCTTCAACTCATTAGATGAATTGTTGGATATAGTAAGTAGGTAATTTCCCCAATCCCTACAAAAAAAAAAAAAAAAAAAAAAAAAATTAAAAACATAAAGTGTCATGTAATATTTTGTGTAATGTAATATCTTGTATAGGCACCTTTTATTAACCTGACACGTTACATATCATTACGTAGTGTCGTATTCATGATCTATGGAACAAGTACTAATCTAATCTAACCGGATTTTCATTTGCGGAAAACTTATGGAAAAAGATAGGCTCATACCGTTTTCTTTCATGTTTTCTAAATTACCTACATTTCTTCTTATGGACAAGCCATATTAATTCTGTAATCTATCTATTTCAACATTTGTCAGGCGACGTTTACGACCTACCTTTCTTACCATATTCCAATACTGTTTTTGACTTTTCTTTCAATAATCTTCTCAACCTGGACCCCATTCTCTTCTGGACACGCCCAATGCACTCTAATTTAGATATTGTGACATTAGAACCATTGGGTTGTTCTGCACATACCCGGTCATAAGCCTTGCTGTAACCATCCCCAGACAGCACAGAGTGTCAGGAAAACCATCATATCTCACGAAAAAATTGTTGTATTTATATAAAACAGAAACTGTTTCACGCAGGAAAGGCCTGGCATTTCAAATATGCTAAAGTCTAAAAATCGAATTTTTGAAGCCCACTTGCCTTCCGTCTCCCCGAAAGTGTCAATACGGAGATTAAGAAACCAGGTCTTAAAGAGGTAGACGATGAGGATAAGATAGGGAATATGATGCTGCGCGAAGAATTAAACAAAGCACTGAAGTACAGAGTCCAAAAAAGGCACCTAAGGTAGACGGCATTCTGTCCTCACCAACCAGGATTTGTAGTATGTTCGTGTTACTCCCTCCTACTACTGCACAAAAATTTCATACCATACGATCTATTCCTGATATTTGACCTCTTTTGGTGTCTATTGATTGGGCTATTACGCCACCGCGTAGTCGGCTACTTCGTTAACGTTATTAGTTTAAATGTGCTCTTGAGGTTAAATGGAAGAAAACCGAACTTTTGTAAACGTTAAGCTAAAATTAATTACATTGAAAATTCCATTCAAACTTAGACCATACAAGCACAGCGATTTCTCAGGCCTGACGAACACAACGATGTATGTTGTTTAAGTTTTTCTGTAAAAGTTAACAAAACTCTTAGGTGAAATTTACAGATACGTCAGTTATCAATTTGTAATTGATCGACTCAGTCGGTGGCGTAATTAGGCCAGTCCACGAAGCCAGAAAAGTCCGAATGTGGGAAATAATTCGTGCAGATGCAAATTTTTATACAGTGGTGGCAAGTAGTGCCATGAACAACATTCTGGATATTCTGGCCTCTAGGGAATAAGTGTGGGAGTGAGAGTACTTTCAAACGTCATTTTTGTGCGTTTATCATGAAACACTCGAAACTACTGCCTCTAGCGGAAACGTTTCCCAGTCCAAAATTTAGCTACATTAAATTTCCGACAAAATGATTCTGTTAATTTTTTCCGTAATACTAATAGTTAGCGCGTAGCGGGCGAGAGCATATGGAAATCCCGCGCGTGGTTTTAGGGGAGCCAGGTGTAACATTGGGGGTTGCGTAAAACAACATCGGTAGGGTCAGCTGAATCACCTCATTACCGAACCATAAGTTTAATAAGGCGTGGTTGCAAACTAACAGGAATCTATAAGAAGCATGGAACAATCGGTAGAAGCCGATCTAGGGAGGAACAGTATGGCTCTTGGATAAATGTACGGACATGTGAGGCAATACTGATCTTTGGACTATCTTAAGAGATGCGTTGAAGAAAGTCAAACCCACAATTACAGCGTTTGTAGTTTTAGGGAAAGCATTTGACAACGTTATGGGAACGAACTTTACAATACTGAACTTATCAGGGGTAAAAAACAGAAAGGAAATTTAGTTTAATGTCTGGATGATATCGATGTCATTAGAGACGGAGTACAAGCGCGGATTGCCTCAGGAATGGGGGAAGAAATTCGGCCGTGCCCTTTCAAAGTAACCATCCCGGCATTTGCTTACAGCGATGTAGGGAAATCACAAAATACCTATATCTGTATGGCTGGACGAGTATTTAAATAGCCGTCCTCCAGAACGCGAATGCAATGTGCTAAACACTGCGCCACTTCGTTCATTATCAGGGACAGAATACAGACAGCGAAACATTACATGTTAGTTGTATGGAAACCATGTCATGAAAGGGAGGCAGCAATTGAGAATGAAGTCGAACAGGAATGTAGCGTACGAACGTGTTACTTTATTTATGTATTGAGAAAATATTAGGGCGAAATTTGTAATTGACAATTGAAGTTCAGGGAGAAAAAGGAAAAACTTTCAGTTTTGCCAGTGGTGTTGTATTTTGTCAAAGACAGCAAAGGATTTGGAACAGAATGAATAACAACGACGTTGTAAGTGAAACAAGTGTGATGGAGTGTAATCGAAATAAATCCGACGATGCCGAAGGAATCAGATTAGGAAATTAAAAGAGTTTTTCTACTCAGACAACAAAATAACTGTCTACGATTAAAGTGGAGAGGATATAATAAATAAGCAAACTGGCAACGACATGAAAAACGTCTCTGAAAAAGAGAAACTTGCTAGTATCCAATCGTAATAGAGACTAAAGTGCTATTTTTTTTACTGGATGTATTTGCTTACAGTATGGACTTACATGGAAGTGAAACATGGACAATAAACAGTACACACAGAAAGAGAATGGTAGATATCGAAAGCCGGTGTTATAGTAAAATACTGAAGATTACATGGTTAGATACGTAGGTAAAGAATCGAAACGGGGAGAAAAAGAGGCTTATGACAAAGCGTAACTAAAAGATGAGATCGATTGATGGGACACAGCATGAGGTATAAAGGCACAGTCAATTTGGTAATGGAGGAAAGTTCGTGGGGCAGGGTAGATAACAGAGGGACACAAGGCAGGCACGATTACAGTAAGCATTTTGAAATGGAAGATGGTTTCAGTTGTTATGCAGAGATGAAAAAACTCTCTCTCTCTCGTTCTTTTGCCTTTGCCCCGCACCTTCGCATGGTCGGCATGGTAATTGGATTTGGCTAGGTTAATTGAAGGGGTGGCCGGATGCCCTTCTTGTCGCCACTAGAGAATAAAAAAAGCTGCAATGTACAAACGAGAACACCTTCCATCGGAGTTCCCGACGACAAAAGCCTTAGGTTTAAAGAATATATTAAGCTTTTTGGTATTTTATAATGTTTTCCAGAATATTTTTTATTGTGTTTCACTTACACAGTTTCTTCAGCGCGTTGTTGCTACTGGCGTTGTTAGGTCCTGTGCAGCACAGAGTTGCACGAGTAGCAATACTGCATATAGTAAACGCGAGATAGTATTCTATGTTCTGGAAAACGCAACACCCTCCGCAAAGACCGCGTAGCGACGAAGTGGAGAAGAGTTCCAGAAGGCACCAGCTGCGTACAACAGTATCAAAAAGTGTCGTGCCAAGTTCCCAGACGAAAGTTGTTTGCGAACACAGAAGCTCATCTAGGACGCACAAGACTACGCGAAGACATGCGGAACCGAGTTACGGACGGTCGCTTATCTGCGCGGGAAAGTTCCGAGCGCTGCTTCTCGCAACCACCCACACAGCGAATTCTCTGTAGCAAGCTTTCATGCAAGCCTTCCGGACGTGTGCTGCATCAGAACTTAGTCGTAGGGACAAGTACGCGAGTCTGAATATGTCGGGATGGAATGCAAGACACACACAGGAATTTATGATTTTTATCTGGACAATATTGACCCAGAAATAAATTAAAAAGAGCACACACACACACACACACACACACACACACACACACCCTGAGACAGGGTCGTTTCAGGAAGCAGGAAATCATGAAGGACGGACCCGAAATGTTCGGACACCAGACTTGGATATATATAGGGACAATATACAGAGTGATTTTTTCCACCGTGTACAAACCCAACGGATTGATCAATGGCGGATACGGAACAAAAAAGCTCTAATGAAATGCAAGGTTTCCATGCTAGAGACCATTTATTCAATCATACTTTGTTACAGAGACTGCGGTCCAATACGCGCCGTACCACGCAGCCACAATTACAATATGCATGGTTTCCTCCTAGAGGTGGTACTGTTCCTCATAAATCATGCCCTAGCGCCCTTTCCTGCCATAGTAATTGTCATCGTACCTTCTCTTGCTGACTCCCCTTGTAGTGGATGTGATACAGTGTTGTACACAGTGGTTTCATGTTCGAATCGAGAGCTTACTGACATGGTGTTTACATGCGGAAAGACAAATGGCAACCGCAACAACCACAGCGTTCAATTTTTGCAACAGTCTTCCGCCGTTTGTCTGAGACAGGGTCGTTTCAGGAAGCAGGAAATCATGAAGGACGGACCCGAAATGTTCGGACACCAGACTTGGATGAAAATGTTATTAACAGTGTGAAAGTCGACCGCCGTGTCATTACCAGACAATTATAACTACCCTTATCAATTACAGCGCGTGCAAGGCTTACTAGCGATAGACTTTACACATCGAGAGCAATTTTCTCATTGGTTTCTGCACCAGGCAGCCACGATTTCGAGATCTGTCTCGTCCATCCCATTAACAGGTGAAGCCACCTTTACACGGAATGGAATCTTCAACTTTCATAACAGTCATCTGTGGGATAGTATGTAGAACCCCCGTGGTATGGTGACAGTGAATAATCATCATGGGTGTAGCCAGAATCTGTGGGCCGGGATAATTGGCGACCGTGTTTTGGGACTAGTCATCCTTCCACGTCGTCTAACACGCCGTAACTATAGGCGTTTTTTGCGGGTGACTTTGCCTCCCATCATGGAAGAAGTGCCATTCGTGATTTGTCTGGTACCGCGCGCCGCGGAATTTGAATCCGCGCCAGACGTCATGGACGTCGAAGACCCATAGAGGTCTCTGCACCATCGCGCCGTAAGCTGTGGCGGCGCGCGCCTCCTGGCCCGCTTTCAGTGTGAGGGCGCCACAGTGGAACACATGGTCCCAGCGGCCAATAGCAGCGCCCCCGATAGCGTACTTAAGCGCCTGCCTCTCGCTCAGCCAGCCCCTCGTCTTCGTCCGTCTTCGTTTTTCCTTCCTCGTTCTTCGTCCTGTATTAGTTCCTACCTGTCATCATGTCGCCCCCCCCCCCCACCACCACTACCACTACTACCACCACTGCCATAGTTTATACTCCCCCTCCGCCGCCACCACCACCATTACATGGTGTGCCCAGTCGCCCCCCCCCTCTTTCCATCCCTCCTCTTCTAACTCTCCCTTCGCCCTCGTTCTTTGTCGCCCCCTCCCTAGCTTCTTCCTCCCGCTCCTCGACCCCTCGACCTCTGATCCTTTCCCCACACTCCCCCAGCCTGTCACTGCAGCTCCAGCTAGGGTGGTGGTCAGGCAGGCTACTGCCCATGCCCAGCTCTCCCCATCGCCTTCGCCATCACTGTCACTGTCATCACCGTCGCCGTCGCCTTCAGCATCACCATCTCTGGCGCCGACTACTGCGTCCACGCCGGGACCTGCCACTTCCCGCACCACCTCGCTGTGGCTCCCGTCCCTCATGTCACCACTCACCCTTCCGCCGCCATTAAATGCCCTAGTGGCACCACCACCTCCTCTGCTCCCAGAAAGGCCCTGCCCCATCCTCCTTCCCCCCCCCCCAGGATGCCATAGATGTCTCCCCACCTGGCCCTGCTCCCTCCGCCTCCTCCTTCTCCTCCCCCCCCTCTTCCTATAAATACCTCCTCTCTCATCCCGATCCTTCCCTCCTCGAGGCCTGGAAACTCTCCCTCCTCCTGTGCCAACACTTCCCTGGATCCCCCATCTCCCTCCTCACTCCCAGACGGGACTCAGTTCTCATCTCATCCCCCAGCCCCACCCTCCATACTGACATCCTCTCCCGCATCCCCATCACCTGGTTTGGCACCAACGCCTCCCCCACCCCTGCCCCTTCCCCATCTCCTACCCGCCAACCCCAACCCCCGTGTCGCCCGCCGACCCTCACCGCCGTGATCATTCAACTTAGTCCGACGATCACGGAGGAGGAGGTGTTGGCGGAGCTCAAGGCACATCCCTTGCTGGAGGTGCAGGTGGTCCGCCACATTTTTAACTCCGCTGGCCCCACCCGCCTTATGTGGGTTTTCTCAGAGGACGCCCCCTCCATTGACCGCCTCCTGAAGGAGAGTGCCCTCCTCTTCAACCAGCGATACAAGGTCACCCCTCCCGTTCCCCTCCTCAATCTCTCTGCTGCCAGAGGTGTTTGTGCTACAATGCACACACAACAGCTGAGTGCCGGGAGGCCCCGACCTGCCCGCGTTGTAAGCAAACGCACTTCCTCCGGCAGTGCCCTAACCTTCAGTCCCCTCCCTCCTGTAATACCTGCAATCTCCCGCATACCACCTACTCCCAAAAATGTAAAGCCTGACCCCCTCTGACCACTCCTGAACTCACCGTCACTGTCCGCCCTCTGGACGCCCCCACCCCTCCTGGCAATTCCCTTCGTCCCCCCCCCCCAGCGCTGAGGACATCATCAGGTTCCTCACCATTGTTCTGCAAAATGTCCACCCTTTCCAGCGCCCTCACACCCTCCATCAGGTCTCCCTCGCCGCCCGTTCCGTCTTCCACCTAAAAATGTATGCCTCCTACTCCCACAACCAGGCCCATTTCACCTTCTCCCGTCTCAACACCCTCGTCTAAATGTCTGTCGTGGCACGACAGCACCGTATCCTGTTCAACAACATCCGTTCCCTTCCCATCAACAAGAACCTCTTCATGCACACCCTTGCCACCCACCGCGTGGATACCTTCCTCCTCAATGAAACCTTTCTTCAGCCCCACCACATCCTCCATACTTCGTCCTACCTCCTTCACTGCTCCGACAATCCCTTCCCGATAGTGCATGTCGGAGTTGCCATTGGTCACCACCGCCAGATCCCAGTTTGGCTCCAACCTCTCCTTCCTGACCTCACCAAACACCTGATCGTTAGTCTCTTCTTCCCTGGCCTTACCATAACCTGCGCCACCATCTATGTCTGCCCTAACACCCCTATTCCTTTTGACTTCCTCTCCCACATTGACCGTAGCTTCTCCTCCTAAATGATCGCCGCCAACCTCAACGTCCATAGTAATTACGCCGCCCAGTTACGGCAGTGGCATCGGTTCCTCTTCTCCCTCCAAGGCGACCTCATCCCCATTCCCCAGCACACCCGCCCCGTATCCAACTCCACTCCTGATGTCGTCCTCTCCTCCCCTAACCCCCTTGGCCGCTTAACAGTGGATGTCCTGGACGCCATTGGTAGTGACCATCTCCCTGTCCTCCTCACCATTTCAGACGGTCGTCTCCCCCACCCCGACCCCTGTCATGACCCTCCCATGAAGTACGTCCATGACAATTCCCGTGCCGACTGGAATGCCTACCGGGATACACTCTCCACCCAGGTCGATGGCCAGCCTTTAACCTACCACCACCCTGACGATATTACCCATGGCGCCTTTCTCCAGCAGACCTTGTCTGAGGCCGTGGAGGCCCACATTCCTTCTGTCGCCATCCACCCCTACCATCCTACCTTACTTCCACAGGCCATCCTCCTCCTCCATGAATCCTGCCGTCTCTACCGTGCCTTCCTCCGCATGCATGAGCCAGACACACTATGACGCCACCGGCAACTCCAGAGACACCTCCATAACTTGCTCGTGGCTAAGAAACACCAGGACTGGCTACAGACATGCACCCGTTTAAAAGCTACACTTCCTATCAACTCATCCAAGTACTGTCATCCTTCCGCCACCTTACCGGATCTAAACCCCCCCCCCCCTACTATCCTCTCCTTCATGACAACCAACCCTTCCCTGACGCCATTAGTAAGGCCAATCACTTTGCCTCCTACCTCTCTGATGTCTTTATCATCCCTGACGATCCCCAGTTTGATTACTCCCTCTTCGCAGATTTCCGCGATCGAACTGACACCTCTGTCCCTCCCCTCGCACCTGGTTTCCAGTACTTGGACAACATCACACACACAGAACTCAATGCCCCTATCACTACACAGGATCTCATCACTACACTCCACATGAAACGCAACACCGCTCCTGGTCATGATCATGTCACCTATCGCCACCTCCGTGAAGCTCCTGCCTCTTTCGTCTCCACCCTGGCCAGGCTGTACAATATAGTCCTGTCCACCGGCTACTACCCCGACCTGTGGAAAACCTCCTATGCCCTGATGTTCCTCAAACCTGGTAAACCGCTGTCTCCTCCTACTGTCCCATCAGCCTTACCTCAGTCTTCAGCAAGGTCCTGGA
The DNA here is from genome assembly GCF_021461385.2 of Schistocerca piceifrons. NCBI lineage: Eukaryota > Metazoa > Arthropoda > Insecta > Orthoptera > Acrididae > Schistocerca > Schistocerca piceifrons. Next base: position 211,657,588 of record NC_060141.1, read on the forward strand.
ATCCATCCTCACCCGACGCATCCACCAACATCTCCGCCAGCACTGCCTCCTTCCTGTTACCCAGTGTGGCTTTCGGCCGTCCTTCTCTTCCGATGACCTTCTCCTTCACCTCACTCATCTCCTCTCCAAACAGCTTAATTCCCGTCATTCCGATATCTTTCTCTCCCTTGACCTTGAACGAGCCTATGACCGCATGTGGCATTCCGGTCTCCTCTTCAAGCTCCAAATCTTCGCCCTTCCTATTAACTATGTCTGTCTGATCGGTTCCTTTCTTTCCCAACGTCCTTCCTACGTCACCATCCACAACACGGATTCCTACACCTTTTTCCCCTCCGCCGGTGTGCCCCAGGGTTCCACCCTCTCCCCTCTTTTGTACCTCTTGTATATGGCGGACATGCCGTCGCCTTCACCACCCATCCACCTTCTCCAGTATACCAATGACACCGCCTTCTTGCCCTTGCCCCCACCCTGCAGCGCTCCCAACACCTTCTCCAATCCCATCTTGACCGGTTCACTGCTTGGTGCAACCAGTGGTTACTTAAGCTCAATCCTTCCAAACCCCAGGCGATCATTGTAGACAAAACCACCCATTCCTTCCGCCTTCTCGATTTCTACATCACCATCTATGGCTGTCCTATCGCCCTCACCCCCACCCTACCTTGGTGTCACCCTCGACCGTCGCCTCTCCTGGACCCCCCACCTCCGGACGATCCAAGCCAAGGCACGCTCCCGCCTCTGTCTCCTCAAGCTCCTTTCCATCCATACCTGGGGTCTGGATCCCTCCACCATCCTCCACACCTATAAATCCCTCATTCGTTCTATCCTTTGCTACGCCCACCCTGCCTGGATCTCCGCTCCCCCTACCTTTTACGAATCCCTTCAGATCCTAGAACGCCATGCTCTTCGCCTCACCTATCACATCCATCTCCCCTCCCTCACCCGGATCCTGTACGACCTTATTCCCTTCCCCCACCTCCTCCTTTTCCTCTACACCTCCCGTAAACTCGATCCTCCTCACCCACTGGTCTCTCCCTTCCTCTCTCGCCCTCAACTGCTGCCGCGCCTGTACTTCCATGTCCACCTGCTCTCCATCTCTCCATTCTCCACACCCTCTCCCAAGGTGGCTTCCGCCAGATCCCCCTCCCTGATGATGCCCTCCTTCCCTCCATCTACCCCTCCTACCAACTTTGATCCTCCCTCCCTCCTCCTGTGTTTTGTTGCTATGGGCACCCTCTCTCCCTTCTCTCCCTCCTCCCTCTCTCCCCACTCCCGCCCCGGGCTTCCGCTACCCCTATCTCTCCGCTCCTACTCCCGTTTCCTCTGCCATTGGCACCTTTGCTCACCCTTCTCCCTCCCCCTCCCCCTTTTTCCCCTCTTGGCAGATCACCGGACTCGTACACACTACGTGGACATTCGCGCGCCGGAGATCATCGCCATCAGTTTCTCGTGTGTGTGCCGTCGTGTTTGTGTTAGTGTGCACCGTCACACTCCCACGTCCACCCGTGCCGTTGAATCATCAGTGTTTGTGCGCCTTGCCAACGTGTTTCAGTGTCATTTTCGTCGAGTGTGAACGGCTCTGTGCTTTATATTTCTGTGTCTACTGTTCTTTGCCTGTCAATATATCTATTATGTATCTTCTTCATGTTTGTTCTCATTGTCGACTCGAAGGCTGAAGAGCAGCGTAAGATGCTGCTGCCAGCCTACCTATGTTGTATAGGTATGAAAATTACAATAAAGGAAAAAATAAAGCTCAGCCAGCTTTCCCAAGGTGGCTTCCATCAACTCCCCCTCCCAGATGAAGCCCTGTCTCCCTCCATTTATCCCTCCTATCAACTCTGATCCTCACCCCCCCTCCTTTCCTCCATCCTTTCCCTGGGCTCCCTCTTTCCCCCTTCCATCCTGTGTTTCTCCCTGCCTAACCTCTCCCTACCTCCCTTCTCTCCCCCCCCCCCCCCGAGTCCTTTTGTATTCCCCTCCTCTGCCTTCCCCACTCCCTGTCGCGTCTGCCCAGCACCACCCCCCACCCCTCTTATGGGTCCTCATCCTCCATTGGCTCCTTTCCCCCCTCCCATCCTCCGCTTTTCCCCTCCTTCCCCCCTTTTTTATTTTCCCATCATCTGTCCAGTGTCACCCCACCTGCTCTCGGCTGTGGTATGTCGTATTTGCCAACCTTTTAGTGCAATGTTCCAGTGAATGTTCAGTGTTGTTTCGTCTTTCCAAGTGTTGCGAACAGAAACCATGGTGTCGCTGGGTGTGAATTTTTTGTCTTTTGCGAACGGAAACCAGACTGTCGCTGTGTTTTTTAATTGTCTTATTATTTTACATGTCTGCTTCATATGTATTTTATTAGCATCATTATCCCTTTGTTCTATGTTTTAAGTTCCACGATTTTTTCGCCACATTACCATTTAAGTCTCCGATTTTATCGCATGTTTTTATTATATATTATCTTCACCTTTTTAAAACAAAGTCTGTAGGTTGAAGAGCGGCATACTAAGCTGCTGCCAGCCCGCCCCATTCGGGGGGAATCGAAATTCATTAAAGTAAAAAAAAAAAGAAAAAAAGCTCAGCCAGCCAGTCTAATTTCGCGTACGTCGGTTTACATCTCGCTTCGCGCTAGACATCTTACTTCCTTGTTCTGTGTACGAGTGGACTTGTTTGTTTCCTTGTGACTCCATTGTATCCGTTCTGTCCTTCGTTGGACGTGTCCGTCCTCTCCCGTTGTGTTGTTGTTCGCGGGCCTCTCCGCGGGTCCCGCCACGCTTTCCGTCATTGCTATCCCGCGACCGTCCTGGTCGCAGTTACAACAAATTGAAGGGTTTTGTGGCTGTTACGTGATAGTGCTCCAGCCCAGTTCACCCTTAACGTCTGGACGCATCTCAGTCGTGTCTTCCCTGGCCGATGGACTGGACGAGAAGGTCCAGTTGCATGGCCTGCTCGTTCACTGGATCTCAGCCAGGGCAATTTCTGGAGCAGCGAATTCTTTCTGCCTTTGACACTGTTCGGATGCAGCCTGGTCGATCAGGCAGAACGTGCTGCGGCGCATACACGCCTGCGCTGAGGCACGTGGAAATCATTTTCAGCGCATACTGTAACTTTGGCTGAATGGTACAGCGCTTATTAGGCAGTACTCTCTGTCACAATGTATTAATGGACAAATGGTCCCTAGAATGGAAACCATGCATTTCGGGACATAAGTTCAGTAGCCCTTTTTTGTTCCGTATCCACTCACCGATCAGTCTCAAAAAGTTTGTACACGGTGTGTGTCCATAAGTAAAGTTCCATTACAAAACGCTGTAGAAAGAAAACCATTGCTCAGAATGACGCCAGATGTGAACAGCATACTATTGACGCTGTGGGCAACGTCATGGACCAAAAAATTTTACGAAAATTTGACAGCTGAAATATTTTGGAAGTCGCTGTAAGGGTCAGAGTATGTACACCGACACACGTGCGGCACACGGCTGTTGGTTTGCGTCCGATATGCCCAACATGACTATCTTCACGAACAGCGCCAGTAGCCGTGCAGAAGTTCCAGACGCTCAAGGGTGGGATAAAACGTTTTAGGCTGCTAAATCCCGAGAGAAAATGGCTACAAAATTCTAGAAGACAGGTTGTTTTCAAGTGCAGTATGACGGATGGAGAAAATAGTGGATTTGACGTCTGTCAATGTGGCCACAGCACTGCAGGAGCGGCCGAGCGGTGATGCGCACACATGCAGAGCACGCGGGATTGCGCGAACGTTGGACGTGTCTGCGAGCACAGTGCATAAAACCCTACGAAACATTCTGCGTTGCTATCCATACAACATCACTCATTTTCAGGAGTTGCTTCATGATGACCTGCCATAAGAAAAACGTTCTAGAATTTCTTGCTCGCATGGTAGGGGACAAAGAATAACTATGGAACATCCTGGTATGGTAGGAGACAAAGAATAACTATGGAACATCCTGTGGACAGACGAAGCCCACTTCCAACTCCAAGAAAATACCAAAATGGAGAATTTCTGATTACGGGCAACGGAAAATCCGCACGCATGTAAATCGGTACCTCTTCTTTCTGCAAAGGCGACTGTGTGGTGCTGGGTTGACGACATCGTTTATCGCAGGGCCGTAATGTTTCGAGGTGGTGGGTCGTGTAACTTGCACCGTCACTGGTAAATGCTGCGAGGGTTTTTTGTGCATCGAAGTTATTCCAGTCATTCAATTGCGTGGATGTGTGGGTAGGACCATTTTTATGCAAGATGGCCCTCCTCCACACATTGCACAACCCGTGAAGCACCTACTGCAGAGGTATTTCGGAAATGGTAGAATTATCAGCCGTCATTTCTCTATAGTCTGGTCGTTCAGATCACCTGATCTTAATCCTTGTGACTTGTGGATGTGGTGTTACCTGAAAGACGCGTTCAGTTCTCCAATTTACGAACGTAGCTAAACTGAAGGCATGCATTGCGGAACGGATTTTGAACGTGACATCCGAGGCAATCCGATCTGTTGTGAAACACGCTAATTCTCGATTTCAGCTTGTGGCAGGAAACGTTGGACACTATATTGAATATATCTTGCTCCTGTCTCACAACAATTACAAGCAGATTTCATTTTGATTTTGTGCATTTCTTGACTCCAGGACGATTAAAAGACAATGTAATTTCACTTGTTATGCTGTTTTTGGCCTTAGGACAATTAAAATCAGATATTTCCCCTTCGATTTGGTGCTACCTTCCCGCTGCGTATGGGCTTACCTAACTAACAATACTACAAGTGTTGAATGCCGAACTTGTGCAGTCATGTACATTGAACAGAACAGGTTGTGTAATGTACGACTCAAACAACAGCCGCCGTATTGGGGTTCATCTGTCATTTGTAGCCGACCCCATTTACTTAAGACGCTTACAGCACCATCTATTGATAAAATTTTCGTTAACTTTTTCTTCAATGACTTTTCCCCCTCCTTAATAATATATTGTTCAAATCTGACGTCATTCTGAAGAGTGGTTCTCTTTCTGCAGCGTTTTGAAGCTGGAACTTTATCTACGGACACCCGACGTTATTCTATTACATGTTTAGTTTATTTATCGCATGGCTGCAACAGCAAATATGAAGAAATACTTGTAGTTCACAATTATGCATTGAACGATTTAGGTAGTAAGCTAGTACTTTGAAGTTCTGATAATTAGTAAGTCCATAATACTAACGAGGTGAACAATTGAACTGTGAATTAAAATAGATTGTTAATTAAAATAGAGACATTTAATTAGCGTTCAGAATCTAGTGAATGAAGCCCGTTGATAGCTCAGGGAGCAGCACTGAATGGCGCTGGATATTTTATCAGAAGGCGGTCTTTGACAATGTGCTGAACGGTTTGTTGCTGGGCCCCACAATTGCAGGCTGGAGAGCCTCGGAGTCTCCACTTGTGCATCATAGCATTGCACCCTGCGTGACTGCTTCTTATACTGAGCAGTAGGCTGGCAGATGGCTCTTGAACACTCCACGTTTTATTGATGTAGCATACTGTCTCTAGCGCCACTCTTCTTTAGTGTAAACTTTCTGTTGCTTCTTCCATATCAAGCAGATTGGAGGAGGACATAAGACTGTATGAACTGGAAGATTTCTCTGTTGTCGATTGGTTGCATCTTACCGTCGCAATTTAAGTGAGGAATATTACTGGTAGTGTGCACCCAAGGGTCGGTGTGAATTTTAGTGTACCGGTAATACACTACTGTCCATTAAAATTGCTATACCAAGAAGAAATGCAGATAATAAACGAGTATTCATTGGTCAAATATATTATACTAGAACTGACATGTGATTACATTTTCGCGCAATTTTGGTGCATAGATCCTATGAAATCAGCACCCAGAACAACCAACTCTGGCCGTAATAACGGCCTTCATACACCTGAGCATTGTGTCAAACAGAGCTTGGATGGCGTGTACAGGTACAGCTGCCCATGCAGCTTCAAAACGATACCACAGTTCATCAAGAGTAGTGACTGGCGTATTGTGACGAGCCAGTTGCTCGGCCACCATTGACCAGACGTTTTCAATCTGGAGAATGTGCTGTCCAGGGCAGCACTCGAACATTTTCTGTATCCAGAAAGGCTCGTACAGAACCTGCAACAGGCGGTCGTGCATTATCCTGCTGAAATGTAGGGTTTCGCAGGGATCGAATGACGGGTAGAGCCACGGGTCGTAACACATCTGAAATGTAACGTCCACTGTTCAAAGTGCCGTCAATGCGAAGAAGAGGTGACCGAGACGTGTAACCAATGGCACCCCATACCATCACGCCGGGTGATACGCCAGTATGGCGATGACGAATACACGCTTCCAATGTGCGTTCAGCGCAATGTCGCCAAACACGGATGCGACCATCAGGATGCTGTAAACAGAACCCGAATTCATCCCAAATAATGACGTCTTGCCATTGGTGCACCCAGGTTCATCATTGAGTACACCATCGCAGGCGCTGCTGTCTGCGATACAGCATCAGGGGTGACCGCAGCCATGGTCTCCGAGCTGATAGTCTATGCTGCTTCAAACGTCATCGAACTGTTTGTGCAGATGGCTGTTGTCTTGCAAACGTCCCCATCTGTTAACTCAGGGATCGAGACGTCGCTGCACGATCCGTTACAGCCATGAGGATAAGATTCCTGTCATCTCGACTGCTAGTGATACGAGGCCGTTGGGATGCAGCACGACGTTCCGTATTACCCTCCTGAACCCACCGATTCCATATTCTGCTAACAGTCATTGGATCTCGACCAACGCGAGCAGCAATGTTGCGATACGATAAACCGCAATCGCGATAGGCTACAATCCGACCTTTATCAAAGTCGGAAACGTGATGGTACGCATTTTTCCTCCTTACACGGTGCATCACAACAACGTTTCACCAGGCAACGCCGGTCAACTGCTGTTTGTGTATGAGAAATCGGTTGGAAACTTTCCTCATGTCAGCACGTTGTAGGTGTCGCCACCGGCGCCAACCTTGTGTGAATGCTCTGAAAAGCTAATCATTTGCATATCACAGCATCTTCTTCCTGTCAGTTAAATTTCGCATCTGTAGCACGTCATCTTCGTGGTGTAGCAATTTTAATGGCCAGTAGTGTAATTATCGTTGAATCATTTAGATGGATGGCTGGTTTTAATTGTGTGAGCTATGTGTTGCCATAATGGGACATTTCTTCAGCTACTGGGTGTACTAGTGTCAAAGCTGTAGACCGTAGAGAGGATGCTTCAGCAGGTCAACTTTGTAATGTGTGTAGCCTTTCTAAGTCTCTATGCAATATTTTTCTCCTTCCCCAAGTATGCTGTCTCGTATGCTTATGGCAATGGCGGAGGCTTAGCAAAACATTTTGGTAAGCAGTGTTTAGTGTGTCACTTGTGTACAGAAATGAATTAACGATAGTTGAAATTTCCTTGTTTCAACTAACGTTTTGGGAGGTTTTCCCTGGTTGTAAGGCAAATTCCCCAATACAAGCTCGGCTACTAAACGACTAAAACGCAGCGGGAATATATAGAGCAATTCAACATCAATATAGCAATTACAAGTGGCTATAACGATTTAATGCGTAGCGCTCCATAAGTAGAACTTACAGAGAAGGTAAAAGGAAGTTAAACGTGTTTTGCATGGCTTAATGGTGTTATACGTGTCTCCCTTGCTAACAGGGACAACATCCAAGCGATAACCCCTTCCATGTCATGCATTATGAAGCAAACGTGGAGTCACCGACGCGACAGCATTAGAAACGCGCGTTTTCAGTTTTGGAAATGTTTTAGGCATAGGAGACACATCACAGCGGCTTCAATCATCCGATAAGAAAAATCCGTGCAAGTACGCAGATCTAATTGTCCAAGAGTGGAACCTAGCGTTCACATGTCCATTTCGACCAGTCCAACGGTTTAAAAAACACGGAATGATGAGTACGTGAATCTCCATACCCCAATATGGGGCGCTCCATCTCGGTGAAAGATTTAATCCGTGGAAATTGCATCCAGTTGTGCCATCAGGCATTGTTCCGGCATGTCCAGGTAAATATTTGACGAAACACTTAGTTCTGTGAAGAGGAATGTACCGAACAGGTTTTGTACTGACACTCCAAAGAATACATGAATTACACAAGAAGATGTTTTGTACTTTATATGCGAAAGCTGTGCGTGTTAACCTAACCAATTACATGTAACGCTGCATCATCGTTTAAAACGAGACGTACAGAAAATTTTTCTCTCTATATTGCTTCTAGCAATGCCGTAGCGTACGCCGGCTTCCGATTCGTTGCGCTTGCCCAAGGACTAGAATTCTGAATGAACTTTTACATTCTCTGTACTTATTATCGACGTATAGCTATGCATTAAATGATTACAGCAATTTGTAATGGCTGTATTTATTTACAATTGTCTTGTATAAGATGGCGCCTGTATATAAGAAGGGTAGAAGGACGGATCCTCAAAATTACACACCAATATCCTTAACATCGGTTTGTTGTAGGATTCTCGAACATATTCTCAGTTCGAATATAATGAATTTCCTTGAGACAGAGAAGTTGCTGTCCATGCATCAGCACAGCTTTAAAAAGCATCGGTCCTGCGAAACGCAACTCCCCCTTTTTTCACATGATATCTTGCGAACCATGGGTGAAGGGTATCAGACGGATGCCATATTCCTTGACTTCCGGAAAGCGTTTGACTCGGTGCCCCACTGCGGACTCCTAAGGTACGAGCATATGGGATTGGTTCCCAAATATGTGAGTGGCTCGAAGACTTCTTAAGTAATAGAACCCAGTTCGTTGTCCTCGATGGTGAGTGTTCATCGGAGGTAAGGGTATCATCTGGAGTGCCCCAGGGAAGTGTGGTAGGTCCACTGCTGTTTTCTATCTACATAAATGATCTTTTGGATAGGGTGGATAGCAATGTGCGGCTATTTACTGATGATGCTGTGGTGTACGGTAAGGTGTCATCGTTGAGTGACTGTAGAAGGATACAAGATGACTTGGACAGGATTTGTGATTGGTGTAAAGAATGGCAGCTAACTCTAAACATAGATAAATGTAAATTAATGCAGATGAATAGGAAAAAGAATCTCGTAATGTTTGAATACTCCATTAGTCGTGTAGCGTTTGACACAGTCACGTCGATTAAATATTTGTGCGTAACATTGCAGAGCGATATGAAGTGGGACAAGCATGTAATGGCAGTTGTGGGGAACGTGGATAGTCGTCTTCGTTTCATTGGGAAAATTTTGGGAAGATGTGGTTCAGTTATAAAGGAGACCGCTTATAAAACACTAATAGGACCTATTCTTGAGTACTCTTCGAGCGTTTGGGATCCCTATCATGTCGGATTGAGGGAGGACATAGAAGCAATTCAGAGGCGGGCTGCTAGATTTGTTACTGGTAGGTTTGATCATCACGCGAGTGTTACGGAAATGCTTCAGGAACTCGGGTGGGAGTCTCTAGAGGAAAGGAGGCGTTCTTTTCGTGAATCGCTACTGAGGAAATTTAGACAACCAGCATTTGAGGCTGATTGCAGTACAATTTTACTGCCGCCAACTTATATTTCGCGGAAAGACCACAAAGATAAGATAAGAGAAATTAGAGCTCGTACAGAGGCATATAGGCAGTCATTTTTCCCTCGTTCTGTTTGGGAATGGAACAGGGAGAGAAGATGCTAGCTGTGGTACGAGGTACCCTCCGCCACGCACCGTATGGTGGATTGCGGAGTATGTATGTAGATGTAGATGTAGGACCGAATTTCAAATAGTCCACTGTGCGTCTTTAAGTAGGAAGAAGAGGAAAGTTTAAAGGTGATCACTTCGGAGAAGCAGTCGTCATTAGCAACGACCCAAGGTTCCTTTTTAATGAGAAAGTAAATTGAAACTGTATATCAAAACACTAATTTATTTTCAGTCATGATTTTCTCTACACCAAAGTGTAGAAACTCATAAAATAGGCCGGCCTGAGTGGCCGAGCGGTTCTAGGCGCTTTAGTCTGGAACCGCGCGACCGCGACGGTCGCAGGTTCGAATCCTGCCTCGGGCATGGATGTGTGTGATGACCGTAGGTTAGTTAGGTTTAAGTAGTTCTAAGTTCTAGGGGACTGATGATCTCCGCTGTTAAGTCCCATAGTGCTCAGAGCCATTTGAACAATAAAATAGCTGTACAGAGACAAACATAACTTGTGGGAATTTAATTCGGAAATTCCTCTGTGTTCCACAATTCTACGGTCTAAATAGTGAAGAGGCTCCAGCCACTATCTCTATGACGTATTTGTTTTTTAGACGTATTCAAATAGCCAATGATAATAATCCAAGTATTTACTACAGTTAAGAAAAGGAATATGATGCATGAAGGACTATAGAGGAAGAAAAATGTATGACTTTCATAATAGTACTTCAGAGTTACTGCACACTTTCAAATGGTTGGCTCTGAGCACTATGGGACTTAACTTCTCAGGTCATCAGTCCCCTAGAACTTAGAACTACTTAAAGCTAACTAACCTAAGGACATCACACACATCCATGCCCGAGGCGGGATTCGAACCTGCGACCGTAGCGGTCGCGCGGTTCCAGACTGTAGAACCTAGAACCGCTCAGCCACTTCGGCCGGCTACTGCACACTTTAACAGTTGCTCAGTTGTCTTACAACTGAAATAGGAGAACATTGCTCAATTATAAGACCTGTCAGAATCACAGTAGGCTAACCCAGAAAGTGACTGCAAAGTCTTGCTTTGAAAGCTCTTACGACTTTGAATACTTTCTCCTTGTTAGAAATTAGCGGAAAATAGGGTAAAAATAAGGTAGATAATTACTTCAGTTAAAATTATTTTATTTTTAGATGAGATATTGTCTGAGAGATCCCGCAACTATTAAAAAACTTAAAAATATTTGTTATTACAGTATACGTTGCACATATTCAACCTTGATTATTGGTTTCGATAATAAGCAATGATCATCTTCAAATCTAAAATAAATGAAATTGAAACGACGGAGTAGAAAATCATTTGAAACTAAAGACATTAAAATTATACCAGCATATTGCATGATTTTTATACGCGGGTACAATTTTAGAGCCTAACTTTAAATATTTTTCTACGAGATCTAAAGGAACGATTATCAATCAACTTTTTATTTAATGTATTTTTAGATCCAAAGATGATCATCGTTTATGATTGGAACTAGTAATCAAGCTTGATTAGATGCAACACAGACAGTAAAAAGAAACATTTAAGAAAACATTACTATTTTTCTCTGAGTAGTAACAATAATAATAGTAGTAGTTTATCTGTAGATCTCTTTACAAGGACGATGGGCATGCCTTGGTATTACAATTTGAAAACAATAAAAATAAAGTCCTTCACATTTACAAACATTTACAGATTTACAAGTCTTGGGGTTGGGTTGTTTGAGGGAGGATACCAGACAGTGATGTCATCGGTCTCGTCGGATTAGGCAAGGAAGTCGGCCGTGTCCTTTCAAAGGAACCATCCCGGCATTTGCCTAGAGCGATTTAGGGAAATCAAGGAAAACCTAAATGAGGATGACCGGACGCTGGATTGAACCGTCGTTCTCCCGAATGCGAGTCCAGTGTGCTAGCCACTGCGCCACCTCGTTCGGTACAAGTCTTGAATGACAAGGACGGGACAGCTCTTGCATTATAGTAACAACCACCCCAGAATTTGCCTGTTGTGATTTAGGAAAACTATGGAATACCTAAATCAGATTGGCTGGATGAAGATTGGAGAATCCACCTTACCGATTGCAGAACCACTCTGTTTAAAACAGTGCTACCGCATCTGGTTTGCCCCTAGCGGAACCCTGTTTCGAAATTAGTTATTTACTAATGATAAAAGGCTAATGCTACGTTGTTAATGCGACTCTATTTATTCACTTCTCACTCACAGTCACTGCCCACACTAGATAGACATACTATACACACACTGTTTCACAACAATACATACTCTATAAGCTGATATCAGAACAATTTTGTGCACAGAAACTTTGCTAGCCTTAGAAACTGAGTCAGCATCCCTCTATAACGAGTGAGAAGTTGAGCTCAGAAAGAGGGTAAGGCGTTAGCATAAACACTGCATAGCTTTGGGAGTAAGTTTTTCCAGAAAAGTGAAAGAAAGAAGCAAAAAACACCATTTGAAAGTATTAACTGAAATATTAGATGTTTTGCTATCGTTATTGCAATTTTTGTTAGATTTTTTCTACCAAACCCTTCTTTGTGTTATCTAACAAATCCATCAATGTGTAGAATGTTTGGATTAACAGGAACTTTCTAACAGCCTGTTTAAATAAGTTTGTTTTAGTAATTTCTTTAATTTCCTTTGGTAATTTATTATATGGTGTTATTACATATAAAATTCTGTTTTGAGTTTTGCATTTATTCTTTCTTCATAACTAAGAGTTCAGCCTAAATTTTGTTCTGTGTCATGGACAGAGCTGTTTGTGCAGTAATTAGCAATGTTATTTGTGATGCGTACAACTGTTTATTAAATGGATTCACATGGCGCAGTTAAAATCACTAGTCTTTTGAACATATCTTTACAATGAGTTCGACTGTTATTTTTGTTATTATTCTTACGACCCTTTCCTGCAGTTTGAAAACAGTGATCGAATTCTGTGCATCTGGTCCCCAGAAAATAATAGCATAGCTAAGAATTAAGTGTACATACAAATAGCGTGTAACTAAAAGTGGCTGTTAATCATTGATGACAGGCCACAACATGGTGATGACACTCTGTTTGCAAGTACTGGTATCTTTGTGTGTTCACACAACTTCAAATGAGAACCAATATTCAATCCCAGAAATTTTCCCTTTATTACACTGTCTGTAGAGGTGCCATCTACATTTAATTTAATAGCGTCATTTTCCCTCTTCAAGCTGACATTCATGGCATTTGTTTTCTTTATGTTCAATGTCATTTTATTGTTTATTGGCCAACTGTAAACTTCCTTGAATGTTTCATTTGATTTATCTGAAAGGACTTACGTTATTTTCTCAGTGACTATTAAATTGCTGTCTTCAGCAAAGAGAATTTTTTCCCCATGAATAACAATAGTAGGAAAAGTCATTGACGTATATCAGGAAACGTATTGGTCCTAAACTGCTACCCTGAGGAACTCCTATGTTACCATATTTTGGTTCTAGTATATATTTTTTAAAATTTTAGAAGTATTTGAGTTATGCATTATCTCTGCACTTTGTACCTTATCTTCTATGTATAATCGAAACTAGTTATTAGCTACCCCTCTTGTGCACAATGCTTCTAGCTCATTTAGTAGAAACGTATGGTTGACAGTACCTAAAGCCTTATAAAGATCTAAAACTATGCCTGTGATACACTCATTTTTGTCAGGAGCATCATGTGCCACTTTTATGAATTCTGCTGTGGCTGAATACGCTCTTCCACCCCTTCAGAAAAACAAACTGTGATTCACTTAAAACGTTGTATTTGTCTTTCATAATTGATTCTATTAATTTTGAAAGTGATGAGAGCAGAGAAATGGCCAGTCATTTTCTATGTTTTTTTATTACCAGTATTTAGCAGTTGTACAAATTCTCTGGAAAATTGCCTGATGTGTAGGAATCGTTTATTACATCTGTTAAGGTGGTGTGCATACTCTCTATACATTCTTTCAGTACATACGTTGGTAGCTCATTCAAGTCTCCTGCTTTTTCATTTTTTAGTTTTTGTACAGTTTTACTGACTTCATGCTCTATTGTTGGTTGCAACATCATTGTAATTAGTGCTTCGTTATCTACCTTTTATGACATCTCAGGCTTCTTTGCTTTTATTTTCTGCACTGCACATTATTTTGTCATTAAATGCCTTCATTGTAACAGTCAGCAACTATCTATAAATCTTTTTGTACCCATAACAGATACTCAAGAACTCTTACTCATTATGATTCTTTTTCTTATAACTGAGTTACTTAAGGTTTTCCTGATACCTGTTGTTATCCATTTGTTTCTGTGATAGTTTGATTCTGATGTGGGTACTTATGGAAATGTAATTTCAAAGTTCATTTTAAATAATATTAATAATTTAGAGAATTTCCTAATTATATTGGTTTCTCATCCCAGCTTTAGTTTGATAGCTTTCTTTTCTTTAAAAAAACCTTGTGTTTTGATATCTGATAAATATCTTGGATGTACACACATTTGTACAAAAGAAAAATGTTTTTATGTACAATAAAGGTACTTACAACATTTCTATTGGTAGAAGTAGTTCACATGCTTCCTGTAACAACAAATAGGCTCATTTATCTGAGTACTGTGGTACGCAACCATTAATAAGACTCGGTGATAGGAAACAAGTTCTTCCAGCATCGTTACGGTATGTCACATAATTGAATTACTGTCTGTGGAAGTTACTAACTGATGATTTATTATTTTTAAGTGTTTTTTTTTTAAATTTCAATATATGTTTCTCGTTGATGTAATTATATAATTTGTTGCACCTTTTTGCAACTTTGAGCATTTTTCAACATCTCTTGGTCTATTCCACCTCTTGTTTTATCTCATAGCTTGCAACACTAAGATTTACGTTATTCAGAGGTCAAAACTGGATAGGATGGCGGTGCTTTTGAGTCCCAGATTAGTTGGATATGCGGTCCTGTCGTTAAGACCTGCAACAGAGGCCACACCCTTGGGCCTGTTCTATGCTGGAGGAGCTGCCGTCGGATCCTTACGAGGCGCTGCTGACCCGCAGCTGCTGGCATATTAAGGCGCGGGCTCATTACTGAAACATACGCGACAGCCGGGCGAGGCACGGTTTCCGCCGCTGAGATCCCGCGCCGGCCGTAAAGCGCGCCTGGCCGTGACGTATGCCCGCAGGTCACGTGACCATCAGCGGCCCCGCTAGCTACCGGCTGCCGGCCGCCGGCTGCCGGATCCCAGTCGATTTATCGAAACGAAGCACGAAGAGCGGCCCAGCAGTTTCGATTCATTCTGTTTGTGCGGCCATGGACTGAGGGAGCCTCTTTGTCCGCTCTTCGTTAAAGAACTTCAGTATCCGAACGAATAGTTCCATTATAGTGGACGCAAACTGAAGAAAGCGAAGGCGAGCTCCCACTCTCTCTGCTCAGTTACCTCACAAGGGGCACCTATAGGCTGTGATGACGCAGCATGCAGGCTCTTCGAGTGCACCGTTTATCCATGCATATTCTAATAATCGATGTACGTAAGTATGTATATTACACATCTCCTAAGCCACTGGATCTATTTCAACGTAACGTGGTACACGTATCACTTATTCTACGGAAAGAATTGCTGTGGGGGTAAGAAATACCTATCTATCAAATGAGTGATGGTGAGGGTGAAAAGAAACTGTAGCTCATGACTCTCAAATACCTAGACTTTACTGATCCAGTATTTCAGAATGAGATCACTTAGTGACTTGCAACGAACTTTACACATAATTTCAGACCCTTAGGAAATTTTATTTTGCTGACACTCTCCACAAAATGACAAAAGAAAAATAGTTTATCGCTTAAATTTTTGCTGTTCATGCAGTAATACTGCCACATTCGGGATGAAGTTTTAATTTCTCATTTCTTGTTATGTTAGCTGTTTTTGCGACACATTTTTCGGACAGTATTCACATACCAGTATACTTCTGAATGTATCTGGACACTTTCATGATTGAAATGAAATGTCGTGTGGCTAGGGCCTGCCGCGAGGGAGACGTATCGCCTGGTCCAAGTCTTTTCAGTTGACGCCACTTCGGCCACTTGCTTTTGGATGGGGATGATGTGATGATTATCAAGACAACACAACACCCAGTCCCTGAGTGGAGAAAAACTCCAGCCGGGAATCGAACGCGGGCCCCTTTGCATGGCATTTCGTCGCGCTGACCATGACCACTCAGC
Source organism: Schistocerca piceifrons (assembly GCF_021461385.2). Classification (NCBI taxonomy): domain Eukaryota; kingdom Metazoa; phylum Arthropoda; class Insecta; order Orthoptera; family Acrididae; genus Schistocerca; species Schistocerca piceifrons. The sequence goes on from NC_060141.1 coordinate 211,673,462, forward strand.
TTTCGAGGCGGACAGTTATATCACTGTATGATATATCATACTTGCCGTGCAGGATAACCGAGCGGTCTTGGGCACCTTGCCATGTTTCGCGCGGCTCTCCCCCCTCCCTCCCCCATCCAATCGGAGGTTCGGGTCCTTCCTCGGGCATGCGTGTGTGTGTTGCCCTTAGCTTGAGTTAGTTTAAGTTAGGGAAAGATGACCCCAGCAGTTTGGTCCTATAGGAACGTACCACAAATAATTTCCAAATGATACATACATCAGGAGATGCGTCGTAAACAATGAGATGTGTGGAACACTGGTGCAGCATGAATCACGTATAAATGTATTACTTCTTTGCTACTAGCTATGTTCGCAACATATTTTGCAGCCAATAATCACATATGCTGCTAAATCTACCTACAAAATTATGTCATTGTACAACACCTAATTCAGAAGATATGGCATGACAAACTTTAAGCTGCGTGGAAACGAAACAACAGGTGGAAATTAGCTGGAGATACAGTACAACTATGTGTACAAATATGTATGAAATATGTTACATATACTACTGGCCATTAAAATTGCTACACCACGAAGATGACGTGCTACAGACGCGAAATTTAACTGACAGGAAGAAGATGCTGTGATATGCAAATGATTAGCTTTTCAGAGCATTCACACAAGGTTGGCGCCGGTGGCGACACCTACAACGAGCTGACACGAGGAAAGTTTCCAACCTATTTCTCATACACTAACAGCAGTTGACCGGCGTTGCCTAGTGAAACGTTGTTGTGATGCCTCGAGTAAGGAGGAGAAATGCGTACAATCACGTTTCCGACTTTGATCAAGGTCGGATGGTAGCCTATACCGATTGCGGTTTATGCAATCGCGACATTGCTGCTCGCGTTGGTCGAGGTCCAATATGGAATCGGTGGGTTCAGGAGGGTAATCCGAAACGCCTTACTGGATCCCAACGGCCTCTTATTACTATCAGTCGAGATGACAGGCATCTTATCCGCAAGGCTGTAACGCATCGTGCAGCCACGCCTCGATCCCGCCTGCACGAACAGTTCGACGACGTTTGTAGCAGCATGGACTATCAGCTCGGAGACTATGGCTGCGGTTACCCTTGACGCTGCATCACAGACAGGAGCGCCTGCGATGGTGAACTCAAAGACGAACCTGGGTGCACGAATGGCAAAACGTCATTTTTTCGGATGAATCCCGGTTCTGTTTACAGTATCATCATGGTCGCATCCGTGTTTGGCGTCATCGCGGTGAACGCACATTGGAAGCGTGTATTCGTCATCGCCATACTGGCGTATCAGTCAGCGTGATGGTATGGGGTGCCATTGGTTACACGTCTTGGTCACATCTTGTTCGCATTGATAGCACTTTGAACAGTGGACGTTACATTTCAGATGTGTTACGAGCCGTGGCTCTACTCTTCATTCGATCCCTGCGAAACCCTACATTTCAGCAGGATAATACACGACCGCATGTTGCAGGTCCTGTACGGACCTTTATGGATACAGAAAATGTTCGACTGCTACCCTGCCCAGCACATTCTCCAGATCTCTCACCAATTGAAAATGTCTGGTCAATGGTGGCCGAGCAACTGGCTCGTCACAATACACCAGTCGCTACTCTTGATGAACTGTGGTATCGTGTTGAAGCTGTATGGGTAGCTGTACCTGTACACGCCATCCAAGCTCTGTTTCACTCAACGCCGTTACTATGGCCAGAGGTGGTTGTTCTGGGTACTGATTTCTCAGGATCTATGCACCCAAACTGCGTGAAAATGTAATCACATGTCAGTTCTAGAATAATGTGTTTGTCCAATGAATACCCTTTTATCATCTGCATTTCTTCTTGGTGTAGCAACAATAATGGCCAGTAGCGTACATGTGAAATGTATGTGACCTGTGCATACGCGGACAAAGCCACAGGTAAGAAACGCCTCTTAACCCCATAGTCGGTTTCAACTAAACTTGGTATACATACTACTTACTATCTGGAAGGAAATAGGTCTATTGTCGGGGGTAAGCATTATGTAGGGCCGATAATGTGGAGAGAGAAGAGGATACGAGGAGATGCTCAGAGAGAGAGGAGTTAGGAGAAGATGGACTAAGAGAGGGTGAGAAAGATGTGGACAGAGAGCAGGAAGGAGGTCATGGACTAATATAATATCAGAATAAATATGCCTGAGCAACGACGGGTACACAGGTAATTTGCACTAAATGCATTAACACTATACGAAATTAAGTTTGACACATGACAGAGTAAATTAGATGATCACGGGAACCAATGAATACTACATGTTATGCACTGACGGATACCGAAGGCGTTACATTATAAAAACCTTTACCGAACGGTACCAGAGTGATACCATAGTAGATCCATATCTGTGAAATATGCTGATTAAAATTTCATCCTGATTCTAGCTTATTGTCATTATAATAGGAGACGATTGCGATAAGTGAAATATAATGAGTACCTCATGGCTATTAAGTGTGTCTGACGCTATTGAAACTTTTGACATAGAAACGGTGACGCAGACTTCGTTTACGTGCAGCTTATGCCCATCTTTCGGAAAGGCCGAATCATTACACAGAAAGATGGCAGCGTCATACCGATAGACCGCACAGACTGTTGGCTGTACAGAAATGACTGCAGAGCGAGTGGTAACGAGAACCTCATTGTCAAGGCCTTCATGACAAGGAAACCAAACGGTATACTCCAGCAAGATAACGGAAGACTCCGCACTGCATGTCACACATCAGACGCCTCAAGGAACGTACGGATCCTGGTCTGGTCTGCTCGATTCCCTGATTTGTCAACCATAGAGCATCCTAGAGATGCGATGGGAAGAACCTATATTTTGATGTTTGCCTCCGATCAGCAATCATCATGAGCTAACTCACCATGAATAATTCTGTACGTGTGTCAGGTATGCCAAAAAAATTTCTTAATTTGTCATTCGCAAAGTGTTGTCTTTCATGGTACCATAAAAACATTGTATACGTGCCTATTGGGTCAGACCCTCTACTGATTTTGATGGTAGATGAAAGTCTGCTCCTTTAATAATTGTTATGTGATGAATGGTTGAAAGAAGTTTGATAAATATCGGACTGGTACGTCATACTCGATCACTTTCCATTTCCATCAGTGTAGAACGTAATGCTTCTCCATCGGAATGGACGAATGTCTATTATGTCATCATAAACAGATTGGTACACGTCGATCGAATTTTCAACGCACGTAGAGAACTTATTCAAAAGAGCTGAAGGGTTCTTTATTAATAAAAGGAAGTTGATTGTGTTGTCATCGAGAAATAGATGTTTTCTTTGATGTGATGCGTTAAAAAACAATAATTCCGTATCTCAAGTATTGTAACGTGGAACTCGACAGTCTGTTGACGAATTTCGTTGGATATTAATTTACTGTACAGTACGGCCATTTGGAACTTAGAATCGTATAAATTCTAACAGGGTCTTTCTCAAAGTTCCTTGAGCTCTTTTCTTGAAGTTGAAAACGGTATTCCATGTTCTACAGGCTGCAAAACTTTTCGATGTTTCACATTCTATTGACCAAGGCATTAAGGAAATTGTACGAATGTAGACTTTTACTGTGTATGATACTAATGAAAGGCTCTCGTGCGTCCAGTTGAGTGGTAGCGCAGAGCTCGGAAACGCTTCGGCAGGTTTCATACTCATCGTCTTCTCCTCCCATGTTGCGTTATGTTGTAGGCAGAAAATTGAATGGTAACTTCCTACACCACAGGCGCTGCTTGCTCTTCGGTTTACAGGCCGACTGAAACAATAACTTGCTAAGAGGAAGTGGTTTAATTACGGTAGTTAACAAATTTAAACTCTTCTTCTGCATGTGGTTTGTAAATGGGTGGATTTACCTAATTTTTGGGTGCTGAATATTCTGGTAAAATCAGTTTTTCTCTGACGTCACATTTCCTAGAAACACAGCAGATTAAAAAATGGTCACAGCGAAAACTGACACAATTAAGTCAAACAAAAATACACACACAGAACGTTTGAAAGCAGTACGATTTTGTATTTATATATGAGCATGATGCCAATAAAAGGTCCAAATCAGTTCAGAAGATATTTTCACCTTTAATCGTCTTTGATTTTTGAAAAATGCGACGACGGAGCTCTTCTTTTATTTTCCGTTTCATCACTCTCCCTAACAAGACCCCAGCAGTAGTCACCCATCATCAAAGGGTTCCAATGGCTTTGGCAACGGAGTTCCATGATAAGAATGTCTTGGTGAAAGCGTTCACCGAGCTCAGCGCTTACGGCTCCCAAATTTTCCGGGAAGAAATCAACATGAGAATGTAAAAAGTGAATTTTAAGCGAGAGTCTATACCCCATGTTCTTACAGTTGTCCATCAGATCATTCACAATGGTAACATAGGTTTTGTCTTTTCTTTTACCCAATAAGCCCTTCGCAATTACTTTAAAAGAAGACCAAGAAGCTAATTGGATATCTGTGAGTTTGGTATCAAAGGTTGGATCTTTCAGCAACAACAAATATACCCTCTTTCAGCTTTGCCTCTCTTAATTTGGAAATTTTTTCTCTTAAGTAATTGAAGACCTCACTTTCTTTATCCAAAGCTTTTACAAAGTTCTTGATAGACTCAACTTGATATGAAGGGGAGGCAAAATGATTTTATCAGCCTCAACCAGTGGATTATTGTTCACATTTACGTTTCCAGGAATATATTACTTCCTTATAAGCTATTCCTTGAATGTATAGTGCTTCTTGGTGTCACGGCTGTCCCAAACGCACAAAAAGCAGCAGTATTTCATGAATCCAGCTTATAAACCTATAAGGAGTGCAACAACTTTTAGATCACAGCAAAGCTGCAATTCATGATCCTTATATTTGATTGCCTCTAGCAGAAAAGCCATGGTTTCATTAATTTCTTCTATGTCTACTGCGTAAGCCAAAGGTACTGATCGAAATGCAGTGCTATTATGCAGCAGTACTGCTTTAAAAAAAACATTGGAAATGTATGGTAAAGTCTTACGGGACAAACTGCTGTACAAATAACCCACCACCTAAACTAATTAGTGGTCCATAATTAATACAATAGTGGATGCAGCTCATGCTAATTGGTGTCTGGCACTGTTTCTATGGACGAGGTTAGTTTAATGTACTAGTGTACTCTAATGTTAGTCTGTTCTGCAGAGTTACAGGTGTACCAGTTGTACTACAAACCTACTTTTTTGGCCTACCCACTAGGCTAATCCCAGTGGGTGTGCCCCTGGCACTGGGCTTGGCCAATTACTTAAAATCTCTGCAGTCTCTAATGTTGTTAGTGTTGTTAGTTTGTATCTGCTTTCTAACTTATATTTCTAAGACCAAGTTTCTAATTGGATGTGCTGTTACTGTTGATGAGATCTGATACACCTGCCTGCCTGATCCTAAAGCGTCCAGTGGTATTGGGCAGGTACACCTCAGTCTTCGCCGGTTTTTTGTTTATTGACCATTTTGGTCTCTAATAAATTCCCTCATAATCTTGCGTGATACCTCGTTTACCAACCTGTTTAGGACATGAAAGGTGTCAGAACGTCGTATTAGGGAATAGGTGTCTTTGTTCGGTAGCTGAAGTCTTGAATCATTCGCCACGTTGTCATATATTGGGCCGTCATAGATGATGTGTTCGGGTGTGCCGTCCTGAGTGCCATAGTCATACGCCGATGGCCCGTGCCCTGTGAGAAAATGCGGCAGACCTCTGCTTGGCTCAAAGTAATCCATCTCTAACCTTTCCTTAATATGAGACAGCAGTTGAAAAACCCTTCTCCCCGAATCTTCATTTTCCCATGATTTCTACCATAACTCCTCCCCCCTTCTTCTAACAGCAAACCTGACACCTACTTGTACCCCCGTGATTTCCCTGGTCATTTCGGTCTTCCCTCTGGTTATCCAGTACCATGCTGCCTGTTACCGAATCTTGATGTCTAATGGATACAGCCCCATTAAAACCAACTAAGCCCCCCCCCCCCCCCCCCCAGGAGTAGTTCGATATGCCCCGAGAGAGCGTAACAGCATATTCCGCTACACCCTTCTTACTGTCATGACAGGCATCATCCTCGTGGGCCTGTGTTCCCAGACCCCTCACCCGTATCCTGCTATAGAATTTAAATACTATTGTTATAGAGGTTAATGAGATTGCGTGACAGATGGAATCTTCTATGACATATGTTGATTAAATTGTTTAAAATTTCTAGGGCTCGTTGAGATATGGTGTCTATATGTGATGCATAATTCCATTTTTCATCAATTATAAGCCCTAGATATCTGGCTTCGCGGCGCCGAAGAACTGGTGTTCCCTCAATTCTAACGGTTGGATTTCTAGTTTGGGTGGCCGAGCGGTTCTAGGCGCTGCAGTCTGGAACCGCGCGACCGCTACGGTCGCAGGTTCGAATCCTGCCTCGGGCATGGATGTGTGTGATGTCTTTAGGTTAGTTAGGTTTAAGTAGTTCTAAGTTCTACGGGGGGATGACGTCAGAAGTTAAGTCCCATAGTGCTCAGAGTCATTTGAATAATTTTTTTCTAATCAGGCTACCTTTCAGCAACAGACACGTGGATTTGTGTGGTGCAACCTTCATTTTCGTTTCTTGGCACCATTCAACAGATGATGTTATTGTTTGTTCCACTTTCGGTTCAGATGGTTCAAATGGCTCTGAGCACTATGGGACTTAACATCTGAGGTCATCAGTCCCCTAGAACTTAGAACTACTTAAACCTAACTAACCTAAGGACATCACACACATCCATGCTCGAGGCAGGATTCGAACCTGCGACCGTAGCAGTCGCGCGGTTCCGGACTGAAGCGCCTATAACCGCTCGGCCACACCGGCCGGCTTCCACTCTCGGTTGTAGGTCCTCTCGGTTACGGCCGCCAACCAGCAGGAGGAGGTCGTCTGTGTAGACTACCACGTCTAGCACGTCTATCAGCTACATACCTTTGCGCTAAGCGTGATGTAAATTAGGCATTTCCTCTCATTCGCAAATGCCTTGTGGTCTGCATCTGCACTGGTATGTTACCGGCATTTGTTTCATCTGCAGATTAGAGCCGTCAGTCAATATCTTCAAACTGTAATGAGTCTAATAACAGTCTCTAAGATCTTAATATTAAATAAATCGTAGAAATGTGGAATTAAATTCTCAGATTTAGGGTTGCTCTTCCACTCAAAAACATTGCAAAATGTTACATAACATCCAAAAGAGAGAACCGTGTAATTAATAAATTTTTTCTAGCATTCATCTGACTTACACATTTGCTTTAGACTTTCATAACTTGTCACCGTTTTGACCAATCAACAGCCATCTTCAGAGCATCGTACACGACGAAACATAGCCTAACATGTAGTACTGATTGGTAACATAAAACTGGCCCCGAAAATATTTATAAGGCTGACCCAAAATTTGACCTTGTTATTGAACAGGAGAACTGCCCGTCACGTTTGTGCTCACACATACCCCGCATGCTCTGTCTCGAGTACTTCAGTGTGTCATTACGTTTGAGTGGGTTATAGCAGGAGATGTGCTTATTGAGCAGTTGAATGCAACATAAAATGGAGCTCACGGTAAAACAACGCGTGTTCACTACCCTGTGTTATGTGAAGCATAATTCGTACAGAACGTCTGTGGAACTGTTTGTGCATACTTGAGACTGGAAGTGTTCTCGCAAAATCTCCAGCAAAGACTGTAATGCAAAACGTGACATCAAAACGGCCCTAAAAACGGGCTCTGTAAAGAGTACAAACAGTAACAAGGGTAAGTCACTCGTCAGTCTTGTAAATATTTTCCAACCTAGTGCCATTTTCACATCCTGTATATACGGAAGCCACATACTGTCACTGTTTTTCGTTTCAGTATAATTTCTGTTCTTCATATGGTAACTGTATAAACAAAACCTCCATTTTCATCATTTAATGAGTTTCGTTAACTATTTTCTTCACGCTCTTCGTATTTTGTGAGATGTTTAATGAATGCGTGGGTACACCATCTCATTCTACAGAGATTAGTTATGTTATCTATGTTCGATTTTGTCATGGCAGTCCGTTTCATTTCCTGTAAGTATAAGTAGCAATTTTAGTTTGATGTTTATTATGTATATTCCAAATACGCTACTACCCACATGAACATAAACACACAGACCCGCATACACACACACACACACACACACACACACACACACGCACGCACGCACACACACACAGTGCTTAATTCCTACAATTTTAGCTGTCGGAACGCACCTCTTCAACTAATACACCCCCTCACCCCCCCCACCCTGCCACCTCTCCCCCCCCCCCCCCCCAAGTCAGAAAATCACAATCTTCAATTTTTCAAAACTTTTGATAAAACTTATAGCGAGAATTCAAAAATGGTTCAAATGGCTCTGAGCACTATGGGACTTAACATCTGTGGTTATCAGTCCCCTAGAACTTAGAACTACTTAAACCTAACTAACCTAAGGACATCGCAAACATCCATGCCCGAGGCAGGATTCGAACCTGCGACCGTAGCGGTCCTGCGGTTCCAGACTGCAGCGCCTTCAACCGCACGGCCACTTCGGCCGGCAGCGAGAATTCATTTTGTACTAAATGCTGTTCTCAAATTCTGATTTTTAAAAACGTAATTTCTTATACTCAAAATAATAAAACCACAGGATTTAATATCAACAGCACTTGCTACAGTCTGTCCCCGTAGCAGTGTCACTCTGCTCCATAATTGGAAATTTGTGGTAAGGTCTTATGGGACCAAACTACTGAGGTCATCGGTACGTAAGCTTACACACTACTTAACCCAACTTAAATTAACTTATGTTAAGGACGACACACACAACCATGCCCGAGATAGGACTCGAACCTCTGACGCTGGGAGCCGCGCGGACCGAGACAAGACGCCCGAGACCACGTGGCTACCACGCGTGGCTCTGCTCCATAGTTCTGTTCCATACATATCGGCGCAAGTCGGTACTCTTTCTTGACTATGACGTCATGTTTTCAACTGTTGCCAGGCGCAAGATTCTGACTGTTACGTTGTAGCTGCTGGGTGAAAGTGTGTCCATCATTAATTAATAAAAAAGCCTTTAGGAATGAATGACGACGAAGGCATTTCTGGCCCATCGAGGTCACGTAAAAATCCGATTTCACGAAGAGTTAGAAAAAAAAAAAAAACACGTTGTGATATGAGACACGGAGTTAACATGTTAAGTAAATGTTTTAATGTTATTTTTCTTCTACCAACCCACTGTCACGTTCGGTTCCGTCGGCACAGCGGCAAATTATTGTTACGTTGTGATTTAATATATGTGTATTATTTTAAATCTCTGTGCCCGAACTTCTTTCGGAGGATTAAAAAAAATTCCCTGTAAGCTGTCGGAAAGCCGATGTGCGGCTGAAATTGAGTCCTGCATGCACAAAATTTGTTTCTGACGATGGACGGCATTTTCTCAGAAATGGGTAATAATGTTCCAGTCCACCAGTTCCCAGAAAGGTTTCGGGCGGCTTTTCCTCCGAAATATTCCTCTGCCTAGTCCCAGGCCACTGGGATATTTGGCAGAAAGAATCTAAGTTCTACAACAGCCCTACTATCTTTCATGAGTTGGGAATGAAAGATATAAAAAGAAAAGCTTCAGAGTGTCTTTCTCCTCCCCCGTTAAGCCTCTATCTTATGCACTACCCTGTAGTAAGCCCTGCTGCAGTTCAGTGCAAGGCCATGGAGAGAGCGCCAGCGCAGTAGGGCCTGGTCGGAGTGTCTCAAGATGCCGTCAGTCGGTCGGAGCTCATTAGCAGCGGCCGCTAACGGGTTCTTAATTGGAGCTCCGGGCGCGCTAATTGCTCCCACGCCTTCCTCTTCAGCTCGCAGAACGCCGCTCACTTCGCAAATGCGCCGTCTGAGATCGAGAGGTTCTCTCCGAACGACATGTCTGTTGCGTAACAGTGCCCGTGGGCATGGTAATGAGGGATTAATATCGCGAGAGCGGCAACCGTGGTAGTGGCGGGTCGTAGCAGACGCCAGTCACAGCTTGCGGTGGAACGGCTTCTGGGTCATTTACTATCTCTCACAGTACCAAGTTCGGTCAATAACGAGCTGCGAAATACAGTAACGTGTTCACAAGATGCACTGCCTGAGAAAAAAAGTGAAGCACCTAGAAGACATGGTTGGATGTCAGTGAAACTTCGTACCCGTACACACCATTGGCGGGTAAGCAAATAACCAGAGTTGTAGTTTTCCGTGAAAGTAGAATGGCCACCAGACTGTGTTAGTTTTATCCATGTTTAGTTTTACAAAGAGTAGTCTACGCCATTGGCCCTTTACCTAGCTTGCGTTTATCGTGAATCTCTAGCCCAGCACAATGTTCCAAGCGACTGAAAAAAAGCTCAGATGACTCCAGTATATAAGAAGGGTAAAATAATGGACCCGAAAAATTACACACCAGTATCCCTAACACGTGTCTGCTGTAAACCGCCCCCGGTAGCTGAGTGGTCACCGGCACGGTAACTCAGCGTGTTCGGTCAGAGGGTTTAGCTATCCTCTGTAATAAAAAACTGAGTGAACGGATCAACGAACAACCTGAACGGCTGTCATCGGACGTCCGCCACGAACAAATTTAACCAACACTATACGACAAAACGAGATCGAAAAAAAAAGAACGTGGTCAGCTTGACAAACTTTCAATCGTAAGGGTCCGGGTTCGATTCCCGGCTGGGTCGGAGATTTTCTCTGCTCACGGACTGGGTGTTGTGTTGTTGTAATCATCATCATTTCATCGCCATCGACGCGCAAGTCGCCGAAGTGCCGTCAAATCGAAAGGCTTGGACCCGGCAAACGGTCTACCCGACGGGAGGCCCTAGTCACACGACGTTTTATTTTTGTTTACTGTTGAAACCTTGAACATATTCTCAGTGCGAAAATAATAAATTTTCTTGAGACTGAGAAGCTTATGTCCATGAATCAGCGTGGTTTCAGAAAGCACTGCCCGTGTGAAACTCCGCTTGCTATTTTCTCACATGATATACTTCGAACTTTGGCTGAAGGGCAACAGGCAGAGTCCACATCTTTGGATGTCTGGAAAGCATCTGACGCGGTGCCCCATTGCAGGCTATTAACGAAGGTACGAGCATATGGAATAAGTTCACAGATACGTGATTACCTCGAAAGCTTCTTAAGTTATAGCACACACAGTGTTGTCCTAAACGGCGAATGTCCATGAGAGACATGGGTATCGTTAGAACAAGACCTGCGGAACTGTGACAGAATAGCTATAGTTCTCTATATACATAAATGGTTTGGGGTACAGGGTGGGCAGCAGTCTGCCGTTGTTTGCTGATGACGCTGTAGTGTACGGTAAGGTGTCGAAGTTGAGTGACTGTATGAAGATTCAAGACGACTTAGACAAAATTTCTAGTTAGTATGATGAATGGCAGCTAGCTCTAAATATGGCAAAATGTAATTTAATGCGGATGAGTAGGAAGAATAAACCTGTAATGTTCGGTTCAGTATTACTAGTGTACTGCTTCACACAGTCAAGTCGGTTAAATATCTGGGTGTAGCATTGTAAATCGATATGAAATGGAACGAGCTTCTGAGAACTGTGGTAGGGAAGGCGAATGGTCGACTTAGGTTTAATGAAAGAATTTTAGGAAAAAGTGGTTCATCTGTAAAAGAAGACCGCATATAGGAAGCTGGTGCGACCTACTCTTGAGTACTGCTCGAGTGTTTGGGATCCGTACCAATACGGACTGAAGGAAGACATCGAAGCGATTCAGAGGCGGGCTGCTACATTTGTTACCGGTTGGTTCGAAGAACACGTAAGTGTTAAAGAGATGCTTGGGGAACTCAAATGTGAAACCATGGGAGGAAGGGGACGTCCCTTTTGAGAAACACTATTGCGACAACTTAGAGAACGGGCGTTTGAAGCTGACTGTTGCACGATTCTACTGCCATCAACATATATTGCGCGTAAGGGCTACGAAAATGAGATCCGAGAAATTAGGCCTCGTACAGAGACATATAGACAATCGGTTTTGCCTCTATGTATTTGCTGGTGGAACGGGAAAGGAAATGGCTATTAGTGGTACAGGGTACCCTCCGCCACCCATTGTACGGTTACTTGTGGAGTATCTACGTAGACGTAGATGTAGATGCAGATGCAGGTGTAGATCTGGCCTGTAAGAAATTACATGCAGTTCTGCGTGAGTGCGCGCATGTGTGTATACCCTAAACAGCACTCTCTTTCCTCCTGTCTCCCTAGGCCCGTAGGCTCGTGCCTATATAGCCTCTGCGTAAACCTATTCTTGAGTTGGTTCCAGCGTCTGCCCTCAAGTTGAATCAGCATTCTGTTTGTCGTAGCAGAGCATCCATCGTTTCTGTTCTACCCGATAGTTAACGAGGAGTGGTTTACACTAGATCCTTGCAAGCGTCCGTAAATAATGTATTTCTGAAGTACTGAAGGCGACTTATTCCAGTGGAAAATAAATAAAGTAGCTTAAAGGAAACGTCATAACTACGCCAAAGAAAACTTCACGGTAATTTGCAGTATTGATTCATGTCTAATTCTTCAATTTCTCTCTTTCCATACAAGTTTAAATTTTGGACTGGAGTGTATTCTATTTATTTCGCACATGGAAATCATCACATAGTTCCACGACCCACGTTTCGTTTATGGAAAAACATCTCTTCACTTGTGGCACTTGCTGTTGACACAGAATTGCTCACATTTTTCTTCCCCTTTAAGTTAGCAATCAGCACTGATGGGATCCGTCTCAAGTTTGTTTTTCCAACAGTGTTAGTTGTAAGTTAGCAGTGATACACAGCACTGTGTATAGATTTATTGATGAAGTGTTGGCAAATATTCACGTCGTGGATGGTTAACTGAGTGCAGTGAAAGAGTAATGCTACAACGCTATGATGAACTGTTCCCGCAACGTCGGCAAACGCGTCACAGTACTTTTGCATCTTTACATAGGCATCTACAGGAAACGATATCCTTCTGCAATTTCATATTACGGTTGTCTTCGCTGTTGTGAAGGTATTTTCATAAATACAAATGCAAAAACCGAAAAAAAACTGTAACTGTATAATTACTCTGTAGCGATCCACCAGACACTACGCGTTCCTTATACCAAAATATTCAGAAAATATAGCAACGAACTTTTTCCGGTGGAGTTAGAATTCGCACCATGTATGCAGAATCTCTAGATTGCAACTATGTTGCTTGCTTACACACTGCGGCAAATTTTACTTGCTTAAAAAAAGCAACAACAATAGAAAAAATGTTGCGCTTATTTTTGTGACGATATTGCGTCCTGGCGCATTCCCCAAGAGTCCACATGTAACAAGGAAAATAAAAAGTGAAAAAGAGGTAGTTTCACCATGTTCGAGAATTTGTCTTTAAATTAAAAACTAACTATTTGTCGAACTAGAATATATGCCACAGAACTACATGTACGGCTCCAGAGGTGTTCTAAACATACAGCTCCATCAATGTTCATAAAATACCTGTGACCTGTATTGCTGCTGATACTTCTCTCAACAAATTCTTGCATCAGATTCAAGTCTGCAGAATGTGAAATGTGTGTTAAGGTAACAATAGTATTCATAATTTCCTAAAGAGTAGATTGTTTAGGAAAGGTAGATCATATTGGACTGTGTCTTCACCATGACACAAATTATAGCGAAACAACGTCAATTCTGTATACCAACTTCTCTTTCCTTCATTGTCCACGACAAGATGTTTGATAAGGTAAATCGAAACAAACTGTGCGAAATTTAAAGAAACAGAGGGAATATAGCTCATCTTATAAGATATGTACAGGGTTTATGAAAGAATAACAAAATACAAAAAAAAAAAAAAAAATACCAGGCAGCAGACATAATACGTCTGAAATAAACCGAGGAGTTACACAACGGCGTTCCATCTCACACCCTCTCTTTAGTAAGTATATCGACGATGTAACAAAAACTTGGGTATAGGCAGTAAAACATTTTAAAATTAACGGTGTGGATGTTTGTACACTACCTGTTGCATTGGGCGCTAATGACCATAGAAGTTTTGCGCCCTAAAACCACAAAAAAAAAACTACCTGTTGCGGACGACCAAGTTAATTAGAATGAAAGTGACTTACAAGGAGTTGTTTTTAATTTAATTAAAATAGGCAGAGAATACAGTCTGAACGTCTCCATCACAAAGACCAAGTTCGTGGCATTTTTAGGACATCAGCCCATGCCAGCCAGCTAAGACTGAAATTGACAATCAGATCACACAGTAAGTTAATACATTTAAATGCTTCGGGTGCAGTATTACATACAGGGCAAACAGTGAAATACAGAATGAGTTATACATACTTAACTATTTTTGGGGAACTTAACGCAGAACACTGCTAAAGAAAATCCACAGAGATACTCTATTAAAGTTCTATAAGGTCATGGCTATACCAGCGCTGCTTTGTAGACGCAAAAAATGGACTACCACAGCCATAAAACAATATAAACTAAGAGGCAAAAGATTTTCAGGAAGATCAACGAAGAGGTGACTTGCCCAATTTCAGAGGAGACGGAGCGGACCAAAAGGTCCAATCCTTGATCTAGAAGAAGAAGAAGAAGAAGATGATGATGATGACTAAATGGGTAGACAGGATAAGCAATGAAGGTGTATTGAGTAAAATCTGGGAGGGAGTACGTTATGGGACAATTTTACTAAGAGGAAGGGATACGCAAGTTAGTACACCACGAGGAATACTTAATATTGTAACAGTGGGGAGTGCAGGGAGCAAAAATCGTAGAGGGAAACCGAGGAGTGAATACTCAAAGCAAATTCAAATAGATGTAGGTTGCAGTAATAATGCAGTTAGAGGCAGACTAGTGTCCAGAGCTATATTGAAGTGGTCGTTAGACCGCAGACTGGGACTGTTCCATATCTTCGAAAATTCGATTCTTTAAAATGACAAATAAATTTTGATGAGTTCTCTTGTACCTTACTGGGTATATATTCGACGCAGATCGTTTAAAATCCTCCTGAGTCTCGTTATCGACTATCAAAAGCCTGTGAGAGTCACCTGAAAAATAATTTTACGCTTTTATGGGGGCAGGTGTTCTTCAAATTGCCCTAACGTTCCACTGGCGCCAGCAGCCATCAGTATCAAACACTAGAGAGCTGCCACAGGCGTTATCTGAACGCCCAGTGGTTAGTAATTTATTTGGCACCATTGATTTTTGATGCAACGCCAACGCATACCAGAATTGAACGATACGTGGGTGCCATCATTAAAAGGTAAATATCCACCTACTCTTCTTTAGTAAGTCTACTCACTGCAGCGACGTGAGGTAACTAATTGAAGCTATCGACTACGGACACTCATTAGCAATTAAAACTGCTGCCCACCAGTGGCAACGCATATTTAGCCAGCAAAAAAGGACACAACAGCAATATAAAACCACATAAGATTATTGTGGTTCTAATAGCTCCTTCGACGGATGTGAATATCTGAATAATTTAACAGAAACTTGATACCACCTTCTCTGTACACATCAGTTATTCACTGTTAACTGACTGTCATAAGAAAATCACACAGTTATAATAGTGTATATGTTTTCGACATGTTCTTCTTGCGAAGAAGTGATGCAATTGAAGACCTCGAGGGAGTAATAGGGAAGTCGACATTTCTTTGCTCCATTCGTGTAGTTTATGGTCCATATATCACATTGTACCAATGGTTTAGTTATGAAACAGGTTAGGCACAAAAATATTCGGTTGTTTTAAGCTACAGGAAAAAGGGGACACGAGCAGTGTCTGCTGAGCGTAAATATCGCAGGGAACAATATTCACAGTGCACGTTTTGTGATTAGCGTTTGCTCACCTGTAATTAACTGTTCAATTGACCTACTTCTGAACTCTTAAACCGCATGCCCAGTTTCATTGTGTTTAACCTTGTATCATTCCTCGTTGGTCAGTCATCCGTACATCGCGACTGTTTTCGTACAAAAGAAAATTCACTTTCATTTTCTTGCACGACAGTTTTAGAGGGCTTATTCCCACATCGTCTTTCCCTGTATGAAGCTAGTTGTACGTCTGAACCTCTGTTTTGAAGACATTAGTGATAAGAGCGCACTGAAGGTCGTTATAAATAGACGTTTAGACGTTTGTATCACTGAAAAGCATAAAAACACAAAACGAAATCTAATAAAAGTGAAAAACATATTATTGTTTCATTTTACTAATTGTATTATTTCACCGTACATCATAAGTTGCATAGTGACGACAAAAGAAGTAAGAAGACTTAGTCAGAAACGGACGAAGCACTCGAAGACGAATTTCTACATTCTCAGGGTAGGACTCACTTGGAGAAGAAGGTACGCCTGCAATGATTCACAGCTGATATTGACATTTTATTTGGCCGTACAGAGAGTACTGCCTTCTCCAGTTTTCTGTCAAAAATATCAATATAAATTCGCAGACTTCACGAACATGCTATTCCTTCGAGGAAGTGATGCAATTTAAGACCTCGAGGGAGAAATTGGGAAGTCGACATTTTTATGCTCCATTCGTGTAGTTTATGGTCTATATATCACATTGTACCTTTTACAATATATATATATATATATATATATATATATATATATATATATATATATATAAATCGTATCCATAATTAAAGCTCCACTTTCAAAACATTGTAGAAAGGGAACAAGTGCTCAGAATGACATAAAATTAGAACAGCATATTATTACGCAGGCGGTAACGTCATGGAACAAAAAAAATTAACGAAATTTACCAATAAATGGCGCTGAAGGTGTCTTAACGTAGATGGGATCGGCTAAAAGTGACAGATCATCGCATTATACTATCCGTACTGTTCAGTGATGACCGCCCAAGCTCGGCAGTCAGTTCCAGCGCTGTTAGTTAGGTAATCCCATTCAACACCGCAAGGTCGAGCCACATAGTATGAAACAATGGTTTTTGGTTGACTTGGGGCCAAAAATCGTATAATAAGCAAAATGAGATCTGTTTTCAATTATCGTGAGACTGGCGCAAAACGCGTTCAGTATGCTCAGATCCTGGAAGTCCATTTTGTAGTGGACGCGGGACAGCGGCTGATGATGTAAGTAAACAAATCTAGTCGTCTGAAGTTTAGCTATTTGATGATACGGCTGTGGTCGTGTGTTTTCTATACTTGTTCAGCATGCTGTCCACTGTTTTCTGCTTCAAATTAAAATCGAGAAACAGTATGTTTTACACTATATCAGAGTGTCTCGCAGGCCACATTCAGAATGCGTTGCGCAGTGTGTACCTCCAGCTACATTCCTAATTGGAGCGCTGAACACAATATCTTTCAGATAACCCACAGCCAGAAGTCACACGGATCAAGATCAAAAGATCTAGGCGGCCAGGCTGTTGGGAAATGACGGTTGATAATTCTAACATTATCGGAATGCTCTGCAGCAGCCTCTTCATTGGCTGTGCAATATGCGGGTAGTGCCATCTTGCACAGAAATGATCCTATCCACACGTCCCCGCTGTCGAAGGGTTGGAATGACGTTGGTGCGGAAAAGACTCTCATAGCGTTTATTAGCGACGGTGAAGGTAATAGGATCAGCAGGACTCATCTCCTCGAAAAAATACGGCCGTACGATAATGGTGCCGTCATGCCGCACCACCTTTGCAGAGTCAAGTGGTACCCTTTCATGTGATTTCCCTAAATCGCTCCAGGTAAATGCGGGGATGGTTCCTTTGAAAGGGCACGGCCGGCTTTCTTCCCCGTCTTTCCCTAATCCGATGAGACCGATGACCTCGCAGTTTGGTCTCTTCTCCCAAACAACCCAACCCAACCTTTGGAGATGGAAATGGTCTTCGTCTGTCTACAGAATGTTCCATGGTCATTCATAATTCACTTCCAAGCGAGGAAGAAATTGCAGAGCGAACGTTTGTCTAGCTGTAAGATCCTGAACATGGGTGATTTCGTATACATAGCAAAACAGGATGTTTCGTAAGATTTTATGCACCGTGCTCGTGGGCATGTCCAACGTTTGGACAATTCCCCGTGTACTATATATCGACACGCCAACGCTCGACCCTCCAGCGCACCAATACTGTGGCCACTTCTTCGACAGACTACGTTACCCCCCCCTCCCCCCCTCCCCCTCCCCCCCCCCCCACCCTCTGTCACAGTGAACTTCTAAATAACATATCATTTCGAATCTTGTATTCATTTTCTCAAGATCCTTAGAAGACTTTGGTTCAATGCCTTTTTTCATAACCTTGAGTGTACGAAACTTATGATGTGCTACTGATGCAGTCACCGTTCTTGTAAAAGGGCTTTAGAGCAGCGCGCTATCCTTTATGGAGACATTCATGTTGGGCGTCTCAGGCACAAATTGAGTAACAGCCATGTGCCGTGCGTTTGTTGGTGTGCGTACATTCTGACGCTTACAGCGCTATCCACTGGTCAAATTTTCGTTAAGTTGTTTTTGTTAGATGACATTTCTCTCAGTGTCAATGCCGTTCAGATTTGATGTCATTAAGTGGTTCAAATGGTTCAAATGGCTCTGAGCACTATGGGACTCAACATTTGTGGTCATCAGTCCCCTAGAACTTAGAACTACTTAAACCTAACTAACCTAAGGACATCACACACATCCATGCCCGAGGCAGGATTCGAACCTGCGACCGTAGCGGTCACGCGGTTCCAGACTGACGCGCCTAGGACCGCCCGGCCACACCGGCCGGCTGTCATTATGTGCACTGGTTCTCTTTCTACAGCGTTTGGAAACTGGATCTTTAATTATGGACACCCTACACACACACACACACACACACACACACACACACACACACAGACACTCACACACACACATGCGCGCGCGCACATGAACACATACGGACACACATTCTCAATGGAGAGAAGTCTTCCGAAGTAAGAATGATTTCAGGGGTGCCGCAGGGGAGTGTCGTAGGACCGTTGCTATTCACAATATACATAAATGACCTTGTGGATGACATCGGAAGTTCACTGAGGCTGAGGACGGATGACCTAAGTAGTTTGGCCCCATAAGACCTTACCATAAAATTTCACTGAGGCTTTTTACGGATGATGCTGTAGTATATCGAGAGGTTGTAACAACGGAAAATTGTACCGAAATGCAGGAGGATCTGCAACGAATTGAACGCATGGTGCAGGGAATGGCAATTGAATCTCAATGTAGACAAGTGTAATGTGCTGCGATTATATATAAAGAAAGATCCCTTATCATTTAGCTACAATATAGCAGGTTAGCAACTGGAAGCGGTTAATTTCATAAATTATCTGGGAGTAGACACTAGGAGTGATTTAAAATGAAATGACTACGTAAAATTAATCGTCGGTAAAGCAGATGCCACACTGAGATTCATTGGAAGAATCCTAAGGAAATGCAATCCGAAAACAAAGGAATTAGGTTACAATACACTTGTTCGCCCACTGCTTGAATACTGCTCACCGGTGTTGGATCCGTGCCAGATAGCGTTGATAGAAGAGATAGAGAGCAGCGCGCTTCGTTACAAAACCGTTTGGTAATCGTGGAAGCGTTACGGAGATGATAGATAGAATCTAGTGGAAGACTCTGCAAGAGAGACGCTCAGTAGCTCGGTCCGGTTTTTGTTGAAGTTTCGTGGACATACCTTCACCGAGGAGTCAAGCAGTATATTGCTCCCTCCTACGTATATCTCACGAAGAGACCATGAGGATAAAATCAGAGCCCACACAGAGGCATACCGACACTCTTTCTTTCCACGAACAATACGAGACTGGAATAGAAGGGAGAACCGATAGAGGTACTCAAAGTACCCCCCGCTACACACCGTCAGGTGGCTTGCGGAGTATGGATGTAGATGTAGATGTAGATGTAAATGTAGATATTACCTAAACACAGTGGAGGAGCCTGTAAATGTAGGTATTACCTAAACACAGTAGAGGAGCTAGAAAATTACACACCAGCCACGAAGGAATCGTGTAAATTGCTGGATGTAGGAAATCAGGTTATCACGGACGCGCATTTCAAAACTCGACTGACTACGATGTAAACGAGTCCGTAAGAGGAGGCACCCTTTAGCGGAGCTTTTCCAATTCTGCGTCAATGTTTTACAAATCTTTATAATTTGTGTATTATATATGTGTGAAATCGATGGAACACATCTGGTACGCTACTGGGCATCATGTCCGCGTCTACAAAACACAGGTCCGTAATTTGTCTAGCATTGTGTCAAATTCTGGCATTTCTAGAAATATGAATCGATTGAGGCTGAAACATAACGCTTGAAAGACAGGAAGAGCTAGCTCACGAAAGAGCACTGGGTTTCGTTGCGAGACTAATGAGGGAAGCTAATGGGCCGGCAGCGACGGCACATTTTTTCTTATGCTGCGGTACCTTTCACTGCTCCACTCGCCATAACAGTTCTTAGTAACGTATTCGCCTTCGAAAAGCGGCGAATCTGATTGAAATAATGTGGGATATGTTTAGTACATTATCTCATTGTCATGCGAGCTTATTTTTGAATGTTTTCAGTGCAGAAAAAATCCATTCCTACAGATGAAGAATGATGTGAGTACATGATGGCTATTGGGTGTGTAAAAATTTAAAGGAATTTGCAGGTGGAAACTGCAATGTACGCGCAGCTAACTGCCACCTTTCGGACTTTGAGGAAGGTCGAATAATTAGCGGAATGGACACGGCAGCATCATACCGACAGATTGCACAGACAGTTGGCTGTGGAGCAGTGACCATCAAAGTATCGAAGTAGTGGTGACGAGACGGACTCGGTGAAAAGAGTGGTAAGAACATTCCAGGAGTAATACACTCTAAGATAAATAAAGACGCACCACAAAGGATTTATCCGAATGGGACGGAAATTGGGAGATATGATGTATAATAGAAACAAAAACAGGATGATTTATTGAGAAAGATCTTCACAAATTGAGCAAGTCACGCGTTTGTCCACCTCTGGCCCTTTTGCAAGCATTTACTCGGCTCAGCACTGATTGACAGTCATTGGATGTCCTCCTGGCGGACATAGTGACAATTCTGTCCAACTGATGCTTTAGATAATCAGAAATCCCGAGCTGATTGGAGGAGTTGCCCATAATGCTCCAAATGTTCTCAATCGGGGAGAGATACAGTGACCTGCGGATGACAAGCAAAGTGTCCTGCTATGAAATGAAATGGCACCCCAGAATCACTCTTGTCGGGACGTATGGCAGGTGACTCTCAGGTTGGTAACCCACCGCTGATCGTGGCGTCTCCAGACCTCTTCGCTGATGATCGGGACTCAGTTCGAAGCCGAAGTCATCACTGAAGAAAGTTATACTCCAGTCAGTGAGATTCCAGGCCGAAATTGCCCGACACCACTGTTAAACGGTCTTGTCGTTGTACAGGCGTCAATGGTAGTCAGCGCGAGGGACGCCATGTGCTCAGCCCCCTTTCTGTGAACAGCCTTTTATAGTCCTTGCAGACAGACACTAAAGCACCATTTGCACGTCGTATCAATAACAATGACGAATCCAAGATTCTGATTGCTTCTCGGAGAACTGCTCGGACTTCACGTTCTGTCACCTCTGTAGATCGACCTCTTCGTTCTTGACGTTATGCTCGGGCATGGTTCACCCATTCCTGCCAACAACGTCAATAATGACATTGCTCCTATTCAAATGTCGACTGATTCACCGGTTACTCCAACCGACTTCTTGGAACCCAGCTACATGTCCATTCTCAAACGCTGACATCTGCGTACATTGTTCACGCCCCTGTCTGCGAGGCATAGTTACTGTGCAACTGAGTACACGGAATGAAATTCGGAAACCATTTAAGATCTGGTATCGACATGTCCTCTGTTAACTACTCTTCACAGCTGGGTGGCGAAATTGCGTTGCACAGTCACAGTATCATCCATCGGCCGCCAAACTTCACAGTTTTGCATTTTCAGCCGATACCCATCAATTTGTGACCAATTTGCATAACTCCTTCGTGGTGTGTCTTTTGTCCTAGAGTGTACATCACGAGAAATGGAAATGAAATGAGCGTATGGCATCGCTGGCCGAGAGGCCCCATCCGGGGAAGTTCGGCCGCTAAGTGCAAGTCTTATTTAATTCGACGACGCATTGGGTGACTTGCGCGCAGGTGATGAGGATGAAATGATGTTTACGGCAACGCAAGACCCAGTCCTCGAGCGGAGGAAATCTCCAACCCGGCCTGGAATCGAACCCGGGCCTGCTTGCATGGGAGGTGAGCACGTTACCACCGAGCTATGCAGGCGGACACATCACGAGAAGATCGTACGATTGTTCGTCTAGCTCTGGTAAATAGACGGATGACAACAACTGAAATCCGGCCTGAGGTTGCAGGCAGAGTGCCACCCAGAACTGTCGAGAACAGTTTGTTGGGATCTAGTCTGAGATCTCAAGCTGCCATTCATCGACTGATATACAGGACATAAAATCCCGTCTGAGGCCTGCGATCATTTTTATGTTAATAATTGTCAACCAATGCTGTACAATCGCAATAAAGTCATGAGCTGTTCAATTGACTCTTTTATTAGAACATGTTACGCGTTTCGGGATTACACCCATTTTCAGACATCACAAACTTCAACTCCTTCCTAACCAACCAGGTGTACAGCCTTGACAAATCAAAGAAAGTGTCCAGTAACATATGACTATGACTGCGACACAAGCAGTCTTGAAGCAGAGCTCTGAAGATGGGTTTAAAACCGAAACGTGTAACATGTTCTAATAAAAGAGTCAATTGAACATATCATGACCTTATAGCGATTGTACAGCATTGGTAGCCAATTATTATCATTCATCGATTGCCGCTGACAACAGACTACAGGCGCCAGAGAATTGTGAGGTGTAGAGCCGAGGTCAGCAGTGACATAGAATGGCATCCTTGGGTATTCAGTGATGTGTCTTGTTTGTCTCTGTGGCGGTGAGATCGACGCCAACGTTTCCGCAGATCACCTGGTGTAAGGCCACAGGAAGCAGCGTTTCTAGAGTCCCACACCAAATCAGCTCCTGGAATCACGGTGTAGGGAGTTAATGGATAGCACACTGGGACTGATTTGCTGAATGTTAAAGAGAGGCTGAATGCTCATCAGTACG
This sequence comes from Schistocerca piceifrons, assembly GCF_021461385.2. NCBI lineage: Eukaryota > Metazoa > Arthropoda > Insecta > Orthoptera > Acrididae > Schistocerca > Schistocerca piceifrons. The sequence goes on from NC_060141.1 coordinate 211,696,603, forward strand.
GAGCAAGAATCATAAACCCTGTTGTGATACCCTTCCTGACCATGGTAGCAAACGGCATATTCCAGCAGGATAATTCGAGACCCCATATTACAGTCCACACAACAGACGCCTTGAGGAATCCACAGAACCTTAACTGTAGTGAACGACCTCTAATTTGTCACACACACAACATGTCTGGCATACAATAAAACAATATTCATGAACAGGCACAACAAGTTTTTCAGATATGGCAAGAAATTTCCCTATATGATAATCGAAGGCCTTCTAATATTGTCCATCTTAAGGAACGGAGGTAGCAGTTGTTGAGATAATCGTTATAAATATTTTAGCATACAGCTACTAATAGTAGGAACATAATCCACAGCAATGTGTTTTGGGAATGAAGCTTCCGTCATCTGACTAAGTTAATTCTACATAAAATGCACTTCAGAAGCACACACAGTCAAAATATAAAAGCAAACAAAAATTTTCGAGTGTGAAGTCCTCGTCTTACTTTAAATATGCAATACAGGTTTCCTTGTTCTGCTGTTAGGGCACATCCTCCAAAGTTTTGCTTCCGTAAGGCGGTAAACACCGGTGACATCAGCTGCTATTCCACAGGGATCTTGCGAATCTCAGCTCGCTCTGTTCTTCCATGAGATTCACAGCGCTGTAGACAACGGCGCTCAGGTTGACGTCATGTTCCTTGATTTCAGGAAAGTATGCGACACCGTCCCCTACTGCCGGTTAGTGAAAAAATATCAGCTTACCGAGTACCGGACCAGATTTGCGACTATATTCAAGACTTCTTTGCAGGTAGATCTCGACACATCGCCCGTAACGGATCAAAATCGCCAGTTGTAAAGATAATTTCGGGACAGGATCGTTACTGTTTACGATGTACACAAATGATCTGCCAGAAAGCATCGTCAGCTCTTTAAGACTGTGCGGAAATGAAGCGGTTGTCTATAGGATAGTAGCAACGTCAGAAGACAGCATCGACTTGTAGAAGGACGTGCAGAGGATTTATAAATGGTAGAGGTTGTGGCAGTTGTAACGTATCGTGCATAAATTGGAAAAGAAGTACACTATTGTACAGGTACATTATTATTGACTAACCACTGGAAACAGTACCGACCGTAAAATATCTAGGAGAATTTGTCGAGAACGACCTTAGGTGGAATGACCACATAAAACAAGTAGTAGGAAAAGCAGTTGCTAGAATGAGATTCATAGGAAAAATCTTAAGAAAATTTAAATCAGTGACGAAGGAAGTGGCTTACAAGAGATTTTTCGACAGATTCTTGAGTATTATCCATCAATATGAGATCTTTACCAGGTACGACAGATAGACGAGATAGAGAAGATCTAACGAAGAGCGGCGCCTTTCGTCACGAGATTGTTTAGTCGGCGCGAAAGCGTTGCAGAGATACTCAACAAACACCATTGGCATATCTTACAAAAGGTGTTGTACGCCACGGAGGGATTTACTACTGAAATTTCGAGAGAACACGTCCCGGGAAGAGCCGGACAACATATGACTTCCTCCCACACATGTCTCGCGGAAGACCACGAAGAGAAAATTCGAGAAAACAGAGCTAACACGGAGGCTTACCGACAGTCACCCTTCCCAGGCGCATTCGCGAATGGAACACGGAAGGAGGGATCCGTTGGCGGTACCAGAAGTGCCCCTCCGCCACCTAAGTTAGGTGGCTTGCCGAGTATGATGCAGATGTAAATATATGTACGACTGTGACAGATTGCACTGTGCCTTCAGTTTGTTCCGCAACATCCCGAAGAAGTTACAGAGGGCTAGTGGAGACACCATACTAATGGTTACCTGTGCCGAATAGTTCACATTTATCGTACTATCGCCAATCTTTAAAGATACCTAAAAAACCGTTGAAGAAGGCATTACTACTCTCTCCAGCTTTAATATTAAGTACATCATCAAACTTAACCAAGTGGATTCATATGTTAAGTTTCTTAAGCAGGTCTAGTTTCTTTCGTTTCTTGTCCACGAGTATCACCTGTACGCCATCTTCTGCGCCTTTCAGGGGGCCACTACTCTCCTGTATATGTTTGGCAACTACGGATATGACTTAGCTGCCCAATCTAAAAGCGTCTGCATTCTCCCTATACCTAGCCGAAAATTTTCTACCTCTTTGTCATATATATTTAGCTTCACACGACGCACAATGTGATTCCCGAAACGCGTTTCTGTGTATTATGTTCCTAATATCACTGATTGTTTGCTACAACTTTTACAACGAGAAGGAGGCTGTTTGTTTCCACTGCGACAAGGTACTTAAGAGTTTATTCTTACTTGTGTGGGTCACACCTTATACTAATGTTTATGATGGACATCACATACAAATGGAATGAGAGGTGTTAATTTAATACCCTTTATGCGATGAACATCTCCACAAAGTTTTGTAAATAGAGGGCCGGTATTTCATTGTTTGCACTATCACATTTGCTTCAACATACTTTAGCAAGTTAATAATACGAGATTGTTCTATAATGTTCTTAAGCTTTAACAAATATTAATAACTTTTTCAATTTTGGAATATATTCGTATGTTGTAGTTTAAAACTTGGATACGGTACATATCTCACTGATCCGCAATTCGGCAAAGTTGTCGTCAGACGAGTTGTGCAACGTACTAAAGACATAGGGGCACTCATCTAAAAATAGTATGCTCTCATTGAGAGAAACTATTTAAACATCACGGTTGTGTGAGTGAAGAACTTAAGCAACAACAAAACGCCGTATACAACAAAAAGAATCAGCAAATACAGAATATGACACCAGGAGGAGAAGAAAAAATTAAATCCATTGATGCAGTGGTGAACCAAGACAGAAGAGTAAGCTTCCCAGCAGAATTTCTAAATTCACCAAATATTCCCGCTAACTTGGCAGAAAAGTTTCTAACAAACGTCATACAATCGAAAATATTAACCAGGAAAGGAAGAGGCTGGTGACTATTCATACCGCTAATTCCACTCACTTGAACTGAGTTACCATTTACCTTTAAAAGTCTTCATTGCACAGTAAGATTAACATCCAGTACGATACAGGGGCAGAAATTGCAGCATTGTGAAGTAAATTTAAAAGAATACTGTTTGTCGTACGGAGAGCTATAGTTGATTGTTCACATACTGAACAACTACAAAACATGTTTGTCTTTGCAGACGAAAGCAAAACAGGAAATGTAGCTTTTTAGCAACACAGCAATGAGTTAAATGCTATAAAATGAGATGATTAATCGAACGTATTTTCAGAATGAGCAAACAAATGAAAAAAAAAACTGAAGCGACCTGTGTTTAGCAATTTTTGAGAACGTTTATCTTGAAAAACAGTGGTCTGACAAAAAGTATTTTAAAATGGGCGGAAACAATCTTGACCGCAAAAAGCACGTACGTGGAGTTATAACAGCGGCTCTATTCACTGCCACGGCCTACCATCATGGTAGGAGGTCTCAAGATGGTGAAAGTCGTGTGTTTACTTCAGATAGTCCCTTTATGAAAATTCTAAGTACTAGAAAACGTTCAGATATCCACATATTAGAATATCTTTTCACAGGTTGCCTGAAATATCCTGCTCCTTGGCCAGAGCATAAATTGTAGCATTATGAGCTCTGTCCTTACCTGTCATCTTGTCTCAAGAAAATTCATGCCATCTCGTTGGGAGTGTCCCAGTATAGTCCAGAGAATCCCGAAAGAGTGAGCGCCTGACCAGGAGCCCGTTATGTTACCCGCAGAGCTCTCTAGACAGCTAACGTGCGGAGATTGGTCTGTAATTAACCGTCCAAGCGTAAACCACTGATAACTTTCCTGTCAACAAGGCATTAAATTCTTTCGCTCTCCTTTTCTCTCCCTCCAGTATAGTGGTTGCTTTAAGGAGTGTACTAATTCCTCTTCAGCCGTATTGCTCCATTAGGTACAGCGCTCATTTAACTTCAAGCACGGCTTTCATCAGCCAACGCAGCAGGATTTCGCAGAAGCAGTTCAGACGCTGTTTGCTTTCTTCTTGTTTTCAGAGCGTTTAACTTCTCAGACGAAACTCTTCGTCCGACTAAGCACCGAATGGGAAAAGGAAAGATTTCCAGACCTGAAATACGATGCGTAAAGAAATAAATCCTCATGAAAGACACTATTATAAATGTTACAAGCAAAGCTTTGCACTAAGGCACTACATGACGTGTCCAAAATTGTTTAGTGCATATGTTTAACATTCAAAATCATTTAGAACCCCCGTCCTAGCGTCCTTGAAACGTGTTTCCTGATAGCTGTGCACATTCACCATCTGCCAGAAAATCTTCAGTCCTACAACAGAGTCCTTAAGATGTGCAAACGAGACAAATTTACGCAATGTATAATCACGGCCCTGAGAATCCCCTGTAATGACTTCATCGTCAATGGAACAGTAAACCAACGCTTTTATTAGTTAAATTTTTGTCATGGACAACTTTTGACTCACAAGCTGTGGCATTATCGTGTAAAGGGAACCAACTACGTCACTGGATAAATGCTTCTAATCGCCCACGCGACTTCAGCCGGAATTCCTTCACTAACATTTTTCGAAGGCTCAATACTTCGTCCGTCCAAAATGTTCGGAAACTGATTTTAATCGTGGAATATAAGCGACGTCAGTGCAGTAACTACGGTGCTAGCTTGAACTACCAATTGTAAACAATAGACGTGCATTCGACCAGTAAGTTGTGAGCAGGCAGTGTTAATAGAGGATTTGCAACTGTAGTGTGCCAACGATGTTGTGAGACAGTGGACCAACGTCTCCAAATCAAGAATTAAAGACGTTCTGCAGATTGTTTTGAAAACGAGAAAAGTGTGTACAAATTTTGTGAAGCACACGTTGACACCTGAACAAGAACAATGACGCGTGGACGCCTGCTGCGACTTTCTGAAACGCAAAATGTGGACAATTTGTTTCTGGAAATAATCTTCATTGATGACGAGACTTGCTGTTATCAACATGAACCTACCGCAAGACGACAAAGTAGAAAAATTCACATGATTAGTTAGCGCTTTGGGGACATAATGGACATTCAAGCCATCACGACATGCGAGTTGAACCACTTACCAAAGAAGAATTTTTATGACGTTTTCACATGGTTCTGCGAACGTTCTGTGTGTTTTACTCAAGTGAGGAGAGAAAACGTAGAACAGCTGGAGCATTACGACCAAAATTTTAGCTTTGCTCCGTTTTTTATTAATCCTGTCACGAAACTTTTTGGACTGAAGGAGCATGTCGTGAATAACGAAGATTTGTCTCAGACCTAGAATAAATACCAAATTTTAAGCTTCTGGAGATCAGTTGTGTTAATCATTGGGTTGTCTGAGCGCGTCTCCAGGCCTGACCCACATTTGAAATGTTGCTTATGTTTCCACCTATGATTACCAAACACTGCTACCAGATGTGATTAAGTGGATCTTCCCCTCGTAATAAATGTTGATGATCTTCACGGGTATGCAGCCGGATTTCATCATTCTGATGACACATTATTTCGACGGTCCAGATGGCCGCCGTCTTCTGATGAGATTGCAAGGGCACCTGTAATCACACCTGAAGATGCAGGCCAGGTGGACGGACGAAATATCATGTAGTCAGGTTGATGGAATCTGGATGCATACCCGTCAATAACCTCAACACTACTACTAAATGTTACCCCTGGGAGGTAAGTGGGCATTGCGCCACTGAGGGAACAGAGTCGCTGGAACACCATCGCTTATCCTGACTCAAGTGATTCACTGATGAGTCAAACATAATTACCATCAGCTTAATATCGAACTGCTCCAACTTCCGAACACAATGCAGCAGTGATTCTGCGTTGTATGGCTTCGACAAGTCCCTGGTATATTTACCGAGGTATATGGCATCAGATATCTACGATAAGATTACGCAATTACCAATAACTACGGCGGGATGGTGCCCAGTAGCATCCCAAATGTAGCCGCGCGGGTTCAGCAGAGCGGTCTGGGGCGCTGCAGTCATGGACTGTGGCTGTTCCCGGCGGAGGTTCGAGTCCTTCCTCTGGCATGGGTGTGTGTGTTTGTTGTGTAAGCTTAGGGACTGATGACCTAAGCAGTTAAGTCCCATAAGATTTTCACACACATTTGAACATTTTGAACATCCCAAATGTAAATAAATTTTCTAACCTAGAAGCCACATCAGTGAGCCAGATATGTCAGTTCGTGACATGATTTAACATATCCATCCTGATAAATAAATTACTCATAAGAACAGCCAAGCGGCTATTATTCGAGATGTCTACTTACGGCTGCGGTTGTGCCTCCTAGAGCATAGTATCTCCCAAATGTGTTCGTCGAATTCGGCTCAGCGGTGTTTGGTTTTCGAAACAACAAACTTTGTTCACTATAATCATCTTAAAACCACTATAGAGCAGTTTTGGTGGGCTTGTCACATGGACAATTATCCTACTCGAAGATGCCATTGCAGTCAGCGAAGACACGAAGGGACAAAAGTGGTCCACAACAATGGTAACGCAGTTCACAATGTGATGGTGTTTTCGATTATTATAGTTCCCATGGCAGCCCAGGTGAATCTCCGCCATAGCATAATATTACATCTAAGGTCCTGCCTCTGTGGCGCGATGAATGGTTCGAGCAGCCTTTTACCTACATGACGGAGTATCTGGAGACGACACAGGAAACGTTATTCATCCGACCAGGTGACACGTGCTCATTGATTCAAGGTTCAATCTCGATGATCCCGTACTCACCGATATCATAAGGGGTGATGTCGTTGGGTTAATATGGGAGCATATGGGGTCGCCTGGTACGGAGCTCCATGCTGAGCCATGTGCGCTGAACGGTGTGCTCCGAAACATTTGCGCCTCTAGCAGTAGCGTCTTTTGTCGTGAAATTTTTGATAGATCACCGTCTATCCTCTCCGATCTCCACATTGTGGATCCACCGTTCTTCAATCATTTTAAATATAGATGCTCACGACAGTAGCACACAAATTGCCAACCAGTTTTACCGTTTCTTAAATGCTAATTTCCAGGCGCTGGTCAATTACAATCGACTTTTGTGAAATTCGCTTCGGTCAGTGCATTTCCCCGTTTGCTGGCTGTATCGTCGCTAGAAAGATCTCCATTCGTCTCCGCTCTATTTATGCACTGTCCACAATGCCACAAATTGCATTCTGTTTTATGGTGCATTCAGTTTTATCGTGGGCGTTGGACGTACTGTTTTGATTGCTCATCGCATGTATAACATGAATTAGACTCGCTGAAGTGAAAAGAATGTACCGATGGAGATGAGATTAATAACGATGCGACTCCTTGAAACAGTATCCGTGAAAGGCAGCTTGCAATACTGAACCTGAATGCCATGGTTATGTTAGGATTAATGAAACTCTGTGTCATATGTAGACTGGAAGCCGATTTTAGTTAGCACTTGCCTTAATCATTATGATATTTTCTTTTATTTACTTACTATCTGAGCACCGTGCGTTGCTCGGTCATATATTTATTCCAGCCTTCTATTAATCCATCTCCTTCTTCTCCCTCTCTCTGCCTACTACTCACTCGCTGCGTCCACCTCCTCCACCCACTCTCTGTCCATCTCCTCATGCCCTCTGTCCATCTGCTCCCCCGCTCCATCAATCTACTCCTCCCCCCATCTCTGCCCATCAGCTCCTTACCCCTCTGTCCATCTCCTCCCTCCCTTATATCTCCTCCTTCCCCTCTAATTCCACCTCCTCCTTCCCCTCCGTCAGTCTCCTTCTCCGTTTCTCCTTGTCTATCCCTTCCTCTCCATCTCCTCCTCATCCCTCTCTCTGTCTATTTCCTTCCACCTCCTCTGTATGGTCATCTTCTCCTCCCTCATCTCTCTGCCTATCTCTTCCTCTACCTTTTTCCATCTCCCATTCTTTCCTTTCTCTGCGCATCTCCTCATCTTCCCCCTCCCCGTCCATTTCCCTCTTCCATATCTGTGTCCATCTACTTCTCCTCCTATTTGTGCCTGTCTCCTACTTCCCCCTTTCTCTCTGTCCGTCTCCTCGTCCTCCGTTCTCTCTCCACATTTCCACATTCTTCCAAATAGGAGGCTGGTGGTTCTTAATCCCACAGTATTTCTTTGCTGATTGTAACTTATACGTGTACCAAATTTGATTGAAAACATTCTAGAGACTTGAGACAAATTTTATGCCAGTTGATTTGCTCTCTTACATGCATGTCAAATATATTTATCGCGATACTTAACATATTTAATGTGAATTTGTACACATAGTTCCCCTGCATGTCTACTGAATTTCACCCTGTAGTGTCATTTTCACGCAGCTTAATGTTGAACTATGTGCTATACAACGATATAACTTGCAAGTACGTCCAGTCTGCGAAATGTGTTGTGAATATGGTTGGTGTTAAAGAAGTAATAATCTGAAACGTAATGCATGATACAATAGTTTCTCATGCATGCCGGTGTTTATGAGCCCATATCTCCTAGCTATGTGTGGATCAATTATATATATTTCTAGATAAATTTAGCGGAATGTGAAGAGACTGTGAAATGTCTTGCTAAAAGAGTAAGTAAAAAAGATGTATTAGTAATAAATTAATACGTCTTGCATGATGAGGCAGTTTTTCCCACATCTCAGTATTTGATGTAAAATCTCCTGATTTATGTCTTGAGCAATGATATATTTTTCTAGGTACATTTAGCTGCACATGTGGGTATTGTCTGCGAAATGTGCTGTGAATAGAGCTAGTAGAAGAGAAGCAATAAATTACATCATGCATGGTGTGGCTGTTTTTCTCGCATCTCAATGTTTGAGGTCATATCACCTGAAATATGTGTCGAACAATTTTACATTTAGATGTTTCTGATTTTGTAATCAATATAAAATTACGTAATTGACGATAATTTGTGTTCACTGTTAGGTATTCCGGCAGAAACACTATTATACCCGGATCTCTAACCTTGTATAGACCCCTGTTTTCGGTCTTATCTTCTGTAACTTTGAAAAATGTCAGTTTTTCCACTCGCGTGGGATCCCATCGATGCCTAGGCTTTGCTACTTGATGTATACTGTTTGCATTTAAACTTCTGCCTGCGGTCCCCGCAACGAAATTTTACTTTTTTCGCTTATTGCAGTTATTGCAGAATACAGTTATCTTCATACTTTCTACTTTTGACGTTTTAGAATGCTTTCAAATAGTTTTCTAACTTTAGCACGTCTCCAGGTATAGCTCCAACTTTCATTGTCACTGGTCTTAAAGTTTTCAGTTACGGTTTTCAAACACGGTAACAGGAGGTTCACTTACTATGTATGTAGGAACAGCACGACAAGGGGAGAGGAGTTGGTCGAAGACAGCGGCTTATCCTTCCGCAAAGGATGTACGTCAACTGAGCCAGACTTTCTGAAGTGAAATTAAAAGGTATAGACGTTAGTATCTAACTTTTAACTGAACTGCTTTCGCGATAGGCATAGTGGATATTGAATAAAATTAAAAGATTGAGCCTTGACTTGCGACAGCTTGTGGTTCAAATGGCTCTGAGCACTATGGGACTTAACATCTATGGTCATCAGTCCCCTAGAACTTAGAACTACTTAAACCTAACTAACCTAAGGACATCACACAACACGCAGTCATCACGAGGCAGAGAAAATCCCTGACCCCGCCGGGAATCGACAGCTTGTGGAAAGTACAAGTTTGTGATACCTATATCAGGTAAAAAAAATACATAAACGAAGAATTACAAAAATATACACCTACCTGAGTACGATAATATCTCCAGTGTTTTTCCTGCACTGACGTGACAACAGTCATGGGTTAGCGATGTGCACATACAAAGATGGCGGTAGTACTGCGTACACAAAGTATGAAAGGGCAGTGCGTTCGCGGAACTGTCATTTGCACTCAGGTGATTGATGTGAAAAGGTTTCTGACATGTTTATGGCCACAAGACGGGAGTTAATAGAGTTTGATAGTTGGAGCTAGCTGCATGGAACATTCTGTTTCACAAATCGTTAGGATGGTTTATATTCAAAGATCCACAGTGTCAAGAGTGTCCCGAGAACACCACACTTCAGGGGTTCCCTCTCACCGCGGACAACGCAGTGGCCGACGGCCTTCACTTAACTACCGAGAGCAGCGCCGTTTGCGTAGAGCTGTTCTCAGTGCTAACACACAAGTAAAACTGCGCGAAATAGCGGCAGAAATCAATGTGGGACGCTAGAAAAACATACCCGTTAGGACAGTGCGCTGAAATTTGGCGTTAGTGTGCAATGGAAGTAGACAGTCCGACGAAAGTGCATCCGCTAACAGCACGACATCGCCTGCAGTGCCTCTTCTAGGCTTGAGCCCATCGCTGGGACCATAGATGATTGGAATACTTTGACCTGGTCAGACGAGTCAGATGGTAAGAGCTGATGGTAGGGTTCAAGAGTGGCACAGATCCCACGAATCCATGGACCCAAGTTGTAAACAAGGCACTGCGCAAGCTGGCTCCAATATAGTGTGTGCTATGTTTACATGGAATGGACTGGGTCCTCTGGTCAAACTGAGCCGATCATTGTCTGTAAATGGTTATTATCGATTACTTAGAGATCATTTGAACGCATTCATGGACTATGTGTCCCCACACAATGTCAGCATTTTTATGGATGAGAATGCGGCATGTCACTAGGCCACAATTGTTCGCTATTGGTTTGAAGAACATTCTGGACAATTCGAGTCAACGTTCTGGCCACGCAGATCGCCCGAAGTGAATCCCATAAACGTTTATGGGACATAATCGAGAGGTCAGTTCGTGCACTGGTAACACTTTGGATATAATATACGGCTGTAAAGGCAATATGGCTCAATATTTCTGCAAGTGACTTGCAGCAACTTGTTGAGTCCATACCACGTCGAGTTGCTGCATTTCAAAAGGTAAAAGTTGGTCCGGCCCGATATTAGGAGGTATACCATGACTTATGTTACCTCATTGTACAAGTCCAAAGAAACGTTGAAGCATTTATACATTTTTAGGTTCCTTTACAGGCCTGAACATAATTCCTCTCCTGACTCATAGAAAGGGTTGAACCTGCAAGTGATCGCACCTCACTGAACTTATATTAACGAAACTTAACATAACAAAATGATAAACATTGCTTTGTTGCTTTGCGCGGCTGTAGCTGAAGAGGACTGCACAATAAATTGCTTTTATGCTGCGGCAACAACCACAGGCCATAAGTCGTAACCTTTCATGGAGCGTCTAGGCGAGCCAACTACGAAATCCTGCTCCTGGATGCTAAGTACTGTTGTCACAGAATGCTGCAATACCGCAGTCAGCCGTAGTGCTGGGCAGGGTCTCCACATGCCATGGCACAATGCTGCGTTTACACAGCCGTCTAACTGACCAGAGGCGGGCTCCTGTCACAACAAAGCTCGCCAGAGCTAATACAAGTACTCACTGCTCCGCCTTTTTAGTTTTTTATTTAATTTTTATTTTCTTGAGTCTTCGTGTTCTGATTGATATGCTGCGGCCCACCACTAATTCCTCTCACGTCGTCAAACTCTTCATCTCAGAGTAGCACTTGCAACCTACGTCCTCAATTATGTGCTGACGTATTCCAGTCCTGTCTTCCTCTGCAATTGTTACCCTCTACTGCTCCCGTTAGTACAACGGAAGTTATTCTCCCACGTCTTAACAGATGTCATATCATTCTGTCTCTTCTTCTTGCCAGTGTTTTCCTCAACTCTTTTACTGTCCGATTCTGCGCAGAACCTCCTCATTCCTTACCTTAGAATTCCACCTAATTTTCAACATTCGTCTGTAGCACCACATCTCAAATGCGTCGTTCTCTTCTGTTTCGTTTTTTCCACAATCCCTGTTTCACTACCATACAGTGCCGTGCTCCAAAAGTACATTCTCATAAATTTCTTCCTAAAACCAAGGCCTATATTTGATACTAGTAAACTTACCTTCGCCAGGAATGACTTCTTCGCCAGTGGTAGTCTGATTTCGATGTCATCCTTGCTCTGTCCGCCGTTGAATATTATCCTGCCTGGGTAGGAGAATTCTTTATCAATCCTGATGTTAAGTTTCTCGCTGTTCTCATTTCTGCTGATTCTCATTACTTTCGTCTGTGTTCGATTTGCTCTCAGTCCATATTCTGTATTCATTATACTGCTCATTCCATTCAGCAGATCATGTAATTCTGCCTCACATTCACTTAGAATGGCAATGTCATTAGCGAATCGTATCATTGATATCTGTACACCTTGAATTTTAAATTCACTGCTGAACCTTTCATTTATTTTCTTCTTTGTTTCTTCTGTGAACAGATTGTTCAGTTGCGGCGAAAGACTACATCCCTGTCTTACACACTGTTTAATCCGAGCACTTGGTTATTATTCTTTTGCTCTTACTACTCCTTCTCTGTTCTTGCACATGCTGTATTTTACCCGTCTCTTCCTATTGCTTATCCCTATTTTCACCGGAATTTCTAATATGTTGCACCATTTAACATTGTCGAATACTTTTTCTAGGTCGACAAATTCTATGAAAGAGTCTTGATTTTTCTTTACTCTTGCTTCCATTATAGGCCGCAACGTCAGATTTGCTTTCCTAATGCCAAACTCGTTGTCATCTAATACATCCTGAAATTTCTTTTTCATTCTTCTGTATATTATTCTCGTCACCTACTCGATTCCATCTGTTAAGCTGATTGTGCGTTAATTCTCGCACTTTTCATCTCTTTGAGGCTTCCGAACTGAGTGGATGATATTTTTCCAAAAGGCAGATGGTATATCTAGAGAGTCATATATCCTACACAGCGACGTGAGTAATTGTTTTGTTGCCACTTCCCCCAGTGATTTTAGTTATTCTGATGGAATCTTATCTATCCCTTCTGCGTTATTTGGTCTCAAATCTTCCAAAGCTCTCTTAAATTCAAATACTGGATCCCCTGTGTGTCTTCTAAATCGACTACTGTTCTTTTCTTCTATCACATCAGACAAATCTTCCTCGTCATACAGGCCTTTAATGTACTCTTTCCATCCATCCGCTCTCTCCTCTGTATTTAACAGTGAAATTCCCGTTGCACTTTTAATGTTACTACTCTTGCTTTTAGTTTCACCGAATGTTGTTTTGAGTTTCCTATATGCTGAGTAAGTCCTTCCAACAATCATTTCTTTTTAGATTTCTTCACAATTTTTCATGCAGCCATTTCGCCTTAGCTTCCCTTAATTTCCTATTAATTTCATTCCTGAGTGTCTGGCATTTCTGTAGCCCTGAATTTCCCTGAACATTTTTGTACTTCCGTCATTCCTTGATCAACTGAAGTATTTCTTCTGTTACCTAAGGTTTCTTCGCAGTTACCTTCTTTGTACCTATGTTTTTCTTTCCAACTTCTGTGATTGACATTTTTAGAGATGTCCAGTCCTCTTACACTGTGCTGCGTACTGTGCTAATCTTACTGCCTCAGGGAACTTCAAGCGTATCTTTTCGTTCCTTAGGACTTCCGTATCACATTTCTTTTCGTATTGATTCTTCCTGAATGATGTCTTAAATTTCAGGCTACTGTTCATCACTACTACATTGCGATCTGAGTCTATAACTGCTCCTGGATACGCCTTCCCATCCAGTATCTGATTTCGGAATCTCTGTCTGTCCATGATTTAATCTTACTGAAATCTTCCCATATCACTCGGCCTTTTCCAAGTACAATTCCTCCTCTTGTGATTCTTGAACAGAATATACGCTATCACTAGCTGAAATTATTACAGAACTCAATTAGCCTTTCTGCTCTCTCATTTCTAGCACCAAGCCCATATTCTTCAGTAGCCCTTTCCCCTACAACAGCAGTCCAGTCCCCCTTGACATTTTCATCTTCATTTACGTACCGCATTACCCGATCAATATCCTCATATACTTTTTCGATTCCTTTATCCACGGCTTGCGATGTCGGAATGTATACCTGAATCGTCGTTGTCGGTGTTGATTTGCTGTCTATTCCGATGAGGACAACCTTATCACTGAAATTTTCACAGTATCACACTCTCCACATTGCTTTCCTGTTCGTAAGGAATCCTATTCCTGTTACACAATTTTCTGCTGCTGTTGATATTGCCCTGTACTCATCTGATCCGAAACCTTTGTCTTCTTTCCATTTCACTTCACTGGCCCTCACTATATCTAGACTGAGCCTTTGCATTTCGCTTTTCACATTTTCTAGCTTCCCTATCACATTCAAGCTCCTGACGTTGCACACTCCGACTCGTAGAAAGTTACTTTATAGTCGGTTAGTCAATCTATTTCTCATGGTCACCTCCTGCTTGGCAGGCCCTCTCGGAGATCCGAATGGGAGGCTGGTCCGGAATCTTTTGACAATGTGGATATCATCATGACAGTTTTCGATTACAGGCCACATGTCCTATTGATACAAATTATGTATCTTTCATGCAGTGGTTTGCCTTGCTTTCTGCTTCCTCATGCCGTAGATCATGGCTGATTCTTCCGCTTTTAGGGTTCCCACGAACCTCTTTTCTCTCCTCTGCCTTCTTTGACAAGGCCGTTGTCGCTACCCCTAAGCCCTTAGCAGCACTTTTATTGGTACTTGGACTTGTTCTTCGACTTAATAGTACTTCTGACACTGAAAATGTTCGCACTAGATTCATTTCGTTGTGGGGATGAGCAGTTTCAACGTCACCTAGTCTTTAGGCGGTTGTCTACAAGCTACATCTAGACCTGATATTTCCAGGGTCTTTAGCCGAAGCGTCATTGACGACCTCTAGGGTGTCTTCGTCTAGCACTGTGCCAAATTCACAGAAGTACTCCAGCGAAACCTGCAGGACTATCATTCCTTTCTTCCACGACTGCTAGTCCTGAAAGTTTCTCAGGAGATCTGCGAAGTTTGGAAGGTTGGAGATGAGGTACTAGCGGAAGTAAAGCTGTGAGGAAGATTCCTGAGTCGGTAGGGGACTTGCCTGCAAAGAGCAATGGTCTAGATTTCGAGTCCCGGCCCGGCACACTGTTTTAATCTTCCAGGAGGATGCATATCAGCGCACATTCCACTTTAGAGTGAACAAATCATTCCAGAAGTCCATATGTTCTCTCTTGCTCATTTCACTGACCTCACTATATCTGTTTTCGACTTAAGATTTTCTAGCTTCCCCAACACGTTCAAATGTATGGTATTCACACTCTTACTCGTGATATGTTATCCTTTGGTTGCTTATTTCGTCTTCATTCCATACGTTCTAAAATAGGACACCTGTTTCCTCCTGAGGGGAACGGAGGAAAGAGCACATAATCTTGGCTTGGGTAAAACGCATGACATGTAGACTATTTCAGAGTAGCGTAACGTTTTTAAGAAATGGTGCATAAGTGTTTTCCTTTCTACACCTAACGCTGGTCATCCGTGTCCACCTTTGAATTTTCGACACAACTGCTGTGACCAGTCAACGAAAGTCATATACCTACATACGTATGCGGTATTGAAATAAGATTCCAGTAGACTCGAGCAGCAATTCAGTGGTAAGAGCTCTCATAATAAATTGGACATCCACATTTTTCTATTCCTATGTCGTTTTGCTTCTTCCACATACAACAGGTCGCTCGTCATACAAAATAAGCGTACAATATCACATAATTCGTCACGTCTAAAACAAGCGTTGTATCGAATGAAACCGGTGAACCGAGAAATTAATACGCAGCGTTCGTAATGTTGGCATGTTACGATACTTGTACTCTCGTGATCTGTTGTCTGTTCAATGTAAACACTTTTTCGTAAATACGAGTGAATTGTACTGAACACTAGCTGAGTATTCTATGTATTCTAACTCGTTTGTGTTCTCTCCCAACTGCCTGAAAAACGATTCTTAAGAAAGGTCATATAAAGGGTGTTAGGGGCATAAGTGCGGATATACCGCCTGTTGACTAAGGACAGTGTACTGAACAACACTGAATCAGTATTTACTTCATATTCAGGCTAATAATTATAGCTATTACGACTAGTGCGCTTTTAGGGTGATCAGTACCTCCAAGTGAACATGGCGCAAGTAAGTCATTAATCTTTTTTTCTCCTGGGCAGCAGGTCGGGTATTGGAGTGTATATGCGTTGAAGCAAAATGGAGAGTCCATACCGACAGGCGTAGTTCACTTCGCGGTACAGCTACAGCCGTGAAGAAAACATCAGGTAGCAAACTATGCGATGTGTTTGCGGGAAGACTGTTACACAAAGAGAAAAAACAGCCTAGACACTGAAGTGGGCACAAAATAGTGTATCAATGATCACAATATCTGTACCTATTATACTAACACCCTGTTGCCAGTGAGCGAGTACGGCAGTTGTGGCCAGTCCGTCGACACGAAGATCTTCGGTAAAGAGCCTGCAGGAAAAGAAAAATACTTATAAAATGGTATAGAAAATCTGTAACTAGTAAAGCAACACAGAGAGCTATGGAAATGAGCCGAGTGTCGGATGCGTAACTTCTGCCACTTGAACTGAATTTCAGAAATTGTATTTCTTATGCAAATTGACGGAGTACATTTGTTTCGACTGAATTAATTCAGGTAACTCCGCGTAACTGCTGGATCGAGTTCTAGTTTTTCAGTGTTAACTGTATGACTTTATAATGCCAAACACAAGAAGCCTTGTTGAACTCTTTCTAGCCTCATTTCATAACTGCTTTTGTAGAAAACGTAGTCTGCTCTGAAAGAAAATAGATTTTTCCTTAAAATGTCGGTTCAAGGGAGGTAATAATAGAAGAAAGCATTGCAAACAAGGTGAATGTTTCAGTAAGTGAAATATATCGACAGAAAAAAATCGCAGAACGTGGAAGGAGTCGTGCGCCACAAACAAAAGTTGGTGGCGTGTTTCTACATCTGTAAGATGATATCTATGGAAATTTCGCGTCAGTCACGTAAGAATGAAGCTAGTAGCGCCACTATGAGGATGAAATTCAAGTTTGCTTTAAATACTTGCTGTAACGTTAGTGACCTTTGAGATTGGACGTGGTGAGATGACATTAGTCAAGAACCTTTATGGCGATAAAGATATCATTATCAACACCTCACTGAGTTTCGGCGAGGTCATGTAGTAGGGTTGCGAGAAACTCAATGTTCCTTGTGAAGTATTGGAGGAAGACTTCGCAGGAATGTAGCCACTGTACACGACTGCTGGCAGCGGTTGTCGCTAGGGTGTACGGTAGCGAGATTATCGGACTTCGGATAGAAAATGGAAACTGGTGGTAAGGTCTTGTGGGACCAAATTATTTAATCTAACTTTCTAACTTACGCTAAGACGACACACCTACCTATGCCCGAGGGAGGACTCGAACCTCCGTCGTCGGGTGGGTGGGGGGGGGGGGGGGCGGCATTACCGACAGGGACCATTGTGTTCCGTATTTGGTTCTGGCGCATCGTACCGCATATGCAGCAGCAGTTTGCGCAGCAATTGGAACCACAATGACACAACGAACGGTTTGAAATAGATCACTTCAAGGATAGCTCCGAGCCAAACGTCATCTAGGACGTATTCCACTGACACCAAACACCTCTAACAATCTGCGTGGTGTCTGTTCTAAGTCGTGTCTCCCTACCACTTTCGTGCAACGACCCTCTGAGCGTGTTTTTTTAGGGAATTGACTAGTTTGAACCTGGGACCTGTTGCTAGTAAGGAGACGCCAGACCACACATGATATGTAGAGTTCAGAAGAGTTCAGTGAAACTAGCAATGATATAATCAAATATGTAATGATTTCAGCGTCAGCTCCACTGCACTCCCTGTAAAAGAATCTTAATACTAACTAAATTTAGTGGGAGGGGTTCAAGGCTTTCCTATTTTTAGTTAGCTGGTAAAATAACGTCGAAAAAGCAGTTAAGTTTACCATTGGAATTTTTATTCTACTCACAAAACATTGTTTATAAATTGTACTATTGATAAAAGGAAATGTTTTAATACAGGATGATAAAAGCTAACTGCGTTCAACAAAAATGTGAACGAATATTCCCTGAATGGGTTTCCAAGTTCTATAATGGATCGAAGGATGATCTATGCGATATCATATCTATAATCTAGGTTTAAATTAAGTTTCATAAAAGAGAAAACTATCAAAAATGGTCTACAGTGACCCTCAATTATCTTTAATTACTTATTTAACTTGTTGTAAATTACAGTGGCTGATGTGGCATCTCAATAATGATACAACAGAAAAATCATCGTGTTTCAGATCTTAACTTCAAGTAGCAAATGTGAATACCACAAAGTTTAATTGACGATCGACACTAGTTGGTTGGTTGGTTTGTGGGATTAAAGGGACCAGACTGCTACGGTCATCGGTTCCGATCGACACTAGTATTACGTAAAAAGGGTGATGAGACTTCTGTAGTTCTGAATGAAGCCTTATGCGCTCTTATGCGGCATCGCGTGCGTTCATTACCTTGTCGGTGGTCAGGCAGCGTCAGGGGCGGCTGGCAGCGCAGCTCCACACACCTCGCCGTCTCGGTAGCAACTCTCTCGAACTTATCCTTACTACAGTTTACCGAAATTGGTTTCAGAAAAAGGTATCTGGCTGTGTTTTCAACAGACCAATCAGCGTCTCAATGTTAACCTTAAGCTCCACCTACAAGAATTCTGTCTATCCAATGAGAAACGTTATACTTTTCGTGGTGGGGCAATGGTTTTAATGTTTGCTATGTAACTTAGACGCATATAGTCTCATGCTAAAACTTGCAGCTGGTGTGGCCCATTTAGTGTTATCGTAAGATCTATGCTGTTCTTCTGGAGGGCTCTATTTTTTAACATGGGCTGGGGGATGGACCTCTTGGCAGTCGGCCGGTGACGCGGGTGTCCCATTGTCCTGCTCTTATCGTAGGACCCCCAGCCTACACGGCTCTGCTCTCGGCTTCTCTTCTCGTTCTCCCCTGGGAACTGTGTCTGTTTCATGGTGGGAAGGTATGACATGCATTTAGACGTTCTTGTGTTAGTCTGTGGTATTCCATTTGCTCACTTATTGATCATATTACTTTGGTTAATTTAATGTCAGGATCTATTCAGAGCTATGTGACATATTGCCGGATTTGCTATTATGTCAAGGTTTTCATAGAAGGTGTTGGATTTGCCTGACACCTTACACACCGCCATTTGCGACTTCAGTGGTGTCAAGCGAGAACTCATTGGAGGGCAGGGTGGAAGTCTGTTGTGTTTTCTGATGAAAGCTGGTCCTGCCTCGGTGCCAGTGATGGCAGTGTGTCGGTCAGAAGAGGCCAGTTGAGGGCCTGCAACCAACCTGTTTGCATGCTAGACGCCTGGACCTACACGTAGAATACGGGGTGGGGTGCGATTTCTTATGACAGCAGCAGCAATGTCGTGGTTATCTCATACACCCTGATGAAAATTTATACGTGATTCGACCTGTTGTGCTGCCATTCATCAACAGCATTCCAGGGGGTGTCTTCCAACAAGATAAAGCTCGCTGACATGCCGCTGTTGTAACCCAACACTCTCTACGACGTGTCGATATATTGACTTGGGCTGCTCCTCACCAGATCTGTCTCCAGTGGAGCACATATGGGACATCATCGGGCAACAGCTCCTGCGTCATCCACAACCAGCATTAACCGTCCCTATATTGACCGACCAAGTGTAACAAGCACGGAACTCTACTGCATGGAATCCACTCCGCAAACTGACTTCCGGCACCTGTACAATCAACGCAAACACGTTTGCATGTTTGCATTCAACATTCTGGTGGTTAACTGGTTATTACAGTACCAGCATTTCAGATTTGCAATGGTTTATCTCCCTCTTACATTAACCTGTCATTTTTCAATGTTAATCACTTAAATATGTTACTTAAACAAATGTATTCCAGAAATTTCGTCACTCTAAATTAATCACCTTTTAACGTTGCGATTTTTTTTCGGCATTATATGTAGGAAAATGGGTTTCCATCGCGTTTGGTAGCCATACCCCCTAGAATAAACGAAACCTTTAAGTGCTGTCGTTATGCAACGGTGCAATACAGATGTGATCAGGACGTGAACTGTTCGCTCGTTACTCGTCACCTTGGCAGCTGCTCTCGAGTGAGGTGGTGAGTTACTCGTGGCACAAGTACAAGACCGAGGCGACTCCTTCAGACTCGGTTAAGTGTCATTGTGAATGGCTTGCTATGGACGCTCCACTCATGATATGTGCACTTATAATAACCACGTTATTTC
The DNA here is from genome assembly GCF_021461385.2 of Schistocerca piceifrons. NCBI lineage: Eukaryota > Metazoa > Arthropoda > Insecta > Orthoptera > Acrididae > Schistocerca > Schistocerca piceifrons. The sequence goes on from NC_060141.1 coordinate 211,716,780, forward strand.
CTCATTAAATTATTTTGATCTTTGCGGTTTTTTTCTCTTATTTACTCCATTGATCGTAATATCGGAAAACAGCCACACTTTTCGTGCATTGAGCATATGTCTCGATGTAAAATACTTCCCACCACTAGTATATTTATGAAGTTATTTGGTGACTTTTGTCTGAATGCTCTTTAACACTGAACTTAACCTACAGGACTACTGGTATCACCGAGCGAGGTGGCGCAGTGGTTAGACACTGGACTCGCATTCGGGAGGACGACGGTTCAATCCCACGTCCGGCCATCCTGATTTAGGTTTTCCGTGATTTCCCTAAATCACTTCAGGCAAATGCCGGGATGGTTCCTCTGAAAGGGCACGGCCGACTTCCTTCTCCATCCTTCCCTAATCCGATGAGACCGATGACCACGCTGTCTGGTCTCCTTCCCCAAAAACAACCAACCAACCAACTACAGGTATCGCTTTCAGCCACAACCTGGAATTAAAAATAGTACTAATAAATGTTTGTTCTATCAAACTTGAAAACGATGATGCAAATTTTTCGGAACTAGTCGAAAGCCGAGACGATTATATTATGCTAACTACTCTTATAAAAGTTGCAGGCTGAAACGTGGACAACTGCTTCCATAAATAAGAAATATTATTCGAGTTCTTTTTTTGATAAAATGAAATGAAATCTGTTTCTAATTCTCTATCGAAATTTAATTTTGATTCTAGATTCCGTTTTACCTTCCTTTTCAACGCTTCATTTGGCGATGTCTCTGATGCTTTGAAGCTGAGCGTTTTAGCGTGATAAGGAAGGGAGATAACTTCAGGACAATAAGCGAAAGAAATTCATCAGTTTTTATAATCTTACTGTGCCACTGCTCATAAATTGTAAGAGCTTTGAAAATGAACTTTGATACTCCTATATCAAATGGCCGTGAGGATGAATAACGAAAACTTCAGGGAAAGTCCAGTAACATTGATTTGGGCACCTCATTCATCTGACACAAATATCTAATAAAACTGAACGACTAGAAGTTAGAAATTATCGAAACTGAAACTACGCCATCTTGTTAGAGGCTAACAAGTAAATTCTCATGGAACATCCTCCTTTGTCGTTACAGCACATATAAGCGGCTCGCTAATGCCAACGGGAATCGAGGGTGCAGTGGGAGCTCGAACGCCAGCTGCTTCATTTGTCGGTCTATTTTTTTTTTAATCTCATTTTGTTCGTTTTCGTTCTTGCATCTGCTCGTGGCGGACGTCGCAAGACATCAGGTTCAGTTTGTCGTTGATCCATTAACTCAGTTTTTTGTTTATTACAGAGGACAGCTAACCCTATGACCGAACCCGTTGAGTTACCATGCCGGCAATCATCGGCTGCTGCCCCATTGCACTGGTGGCTGCGGGTGTGCGACAAGGCAAGTTCATTTCCTCTTCCGCTCGCAGATAGATGGAGGGAAAAACGATTGTCTAAAAGCCTTTATACGGACCCTAATTTTCGCATCTTATCTTCCTGGTCTTTATGCGATGACTTCAACTTGTTCAAATGTTATACACATTGTAACATTATTATTAAGCATTAATTCTATTCGAATCATTTTCACGAACCTGGGAATGTCGGAACAGAAGCAATGTTTTCAGGAAAAAATTCATCTACATCTACATGGATACTCTACCTGGCACAGATTTCATTGAACCACCTTCACAATAAATCTCTGTTGAACACCTAAAGCTTTCCATGCTAGCTCTAATTTCCCTTATTTTATTATGATGATCATTTCTCCCTATCTAAGTCGGTGTCAACAAAATACTCTCGCTTTCGGAAGAGAAAGTTGGTGATTGAAATTTCGTGAGAAGTTTCCGCCGTAACGAAAAGCTCCTGAGTTTTAATGATGTCTACTCCAAATCTTGTACCATTTCAGTGACACTCTTTCCCCTATTTCACGATAGTACAAAATGTGCTCCCCTTCTTTGAACTTTCTCGATGTACTCAGTTAACCCTATGTGGTAAGGATCCCACACCGAGCAGCAGTATTCCGAAAGAGGACGGACAAGCGAAGTAAAGGCAGTCTCTTTACCAGAACTGTTGCATCTTCTAAGTGTTCTGCCAATAAAACACAGTCTTTGATTTGCCTTCACCACAATGTTTTCTGTGTATTCTTTCCAATTTAAGTTGTTCGTAATTGTAATTCCTAGGGTTTTAGTTGAATTTACGGCCTTTAGATTTGACTGATTTATCATGTAACCCAGGTTTAATGGACTCCTTTTAGCATTAATGTGGATGAACTCACACTTTTCGTTATTTAAGGACAGTTGTCCAGTTTCGCACAATACAGATATCTTTTAAAAATCGTTGCGCAATGTGGTTTGATCTTTTGATGACTTCACTGGGCGATAAACGACAGCATCATCTACAAACAGTGAAAGACGGTTGCTCTGACTGTCTCCTAAATCGTTTATAACACTACCTTGGGGAACGCTAGAAATCACTTCTGTTTTACTCGATGACTTGTCGTCAGTTACTACGAGTAGTGACCTCTCTAACAGGAAATCACGAATCCAGTCGCATAACTGAGACGATGTTCCAGAAGCATGCAATTTCTCTGCAGGAATCTTGTGTGCTACAGTGTAAAAAGCCTTCTGGAAACCTAAAAATACGGAATCAATTTGAAATCCCTGGTGAATTGCACTCAACACTTTTAAATAATTTTTGTAATAATCGATGAAATCACCTCGAGTTTATTGAAACGCTGCGCCAAAATTATGATTGTCATCGGATGATAAACAAAAGGTTATGTCAACAGCATTCGACAAGAAACACTAATTTCTGTAATTTTTGTACTATTGCCATCATTGCTTTGAGCCATTTTAAGTTCTGAAATTGTCACTGCGTGGTCGGTCATCAAAAAATTAATGTTCTTTGAGCTGGTTAAACTTTGATTGAATAACTTCGTTTGACGTTTTAGCGAGTCGATCGGTAAAGGTCGGGTTACAGCCCACTGCAGTTGTTTCTCGGACTCAAAGTGCGAAAACAGCTGTTTTGCCTATTTTTAGGTGCATGTAGTGGCCTGCGAGCCGAGACAAGTTATACAGGGCCACCCCTGCCCACTTCCCGTTACTTACATCTGTAGGTCTGTCATCTGCCAATATTTCGTCTAGTTTGATGGTGTCCTCTATATTTTCCTGTCTTATGTCTTGTGCCAGTATTCTGTCTGCTACACCGTAAATTGTTTATCTGGGAGGGGGGATAGAAGAGCGTTGTTGGTGGTGACTGTTCATTTAAGTATGAAAGTCAGCTGGCAAAAGCTTGCAGCTTTCACTCCATTTAGAGCAAATTAGTCTTTGCCCGAGTTACTGTTACCCACCACCAAGTTAACACTTCTTGGATACTAGCAGATATCCCATTAAACTGCCCTATCTTCTGCTAATGATCTTCCACAGACTAGTTTCCCCACCTATCCTTTTCAGTGTTTCTTTACATCGTACTCTATCCACTTAATTTTCAAGTTTCTTCGATAGTGCCTCATTTCAGATGCTCAAATTTGTTTCTGTTTATCCAGACTTACATTGTTTCAGTTTGACACAGTGACGTGCTCCAGCCGTATACTTTTAGGAAATTTTCCCTTATTTTGGCAACAATGGCAGCAAATAGAGCTCTTTTAATGAAGAAAGGTTTTCTTAAGTTACATAAATCTTCTTCAGATATCTTCCTCGCTTCGTTTATTCACATCTACATCGATTTAAATATTACGAAGTCTACAGTCAGTGAAAAAGAGTACGTCATATCAATATTATCATTTTTCTTTCCTATTCCATTTGCTAAACTTTCTGTCCGCTGCTTGCATGCGTCTGCACATGCCCTCACTTCTCTTATCCTTTTCTCTTGACTCCTACGCAAGATATACAGAAGTTGGACAAAAATATCGAAACACCGTGAGAAATGGTTGCTTGAATATAAATACAGACGCTAGTCTGGCCTCTAGGCTGCGCTATTATATTTGACCACGAACAGCACCTCTGCATTGTCCTCAATACATAGCAAATGTCAGTCTTGGTCAGAACAAAGGTCTACGTGGTTGTAAGCCCGATTATGTCGGAACTTTGTGAGAACGAACGGTCTGTGATGTTCTTAGGTTAGTTAGGTTCAATTAGTTCTACGTCTAGGTGACTGATGACCTCAGATGTTATCTCCCATAGTGCTCAGAGCCATTTGAACCATCTGTCTGTACCAAAACAACACGAAGGGAGCCACGTAAGCAGGGAAATGCATGGCAAGCTGAAATTACAAAACGGCACATCAATTATGCAAATGTCCGTAATCGGAAAACCTGGACTATGGATCAATGGAAAAATGTTGTTTGTTGGGATGAATCTTTCTTCGAACTGTTTCGAGCTTCCGGCCGAGTTTACACCTGACGTACGCCGTACCAGTTCTACTATGCAGATTGGTTGCTGAAAAGAATGAAACACGATGGGGATTCGGTGATGATTTTGACAGCCATATCGTGGTAGTCCATAGGCTACAAAGTTACTCTGCAACGTCGCATTACTGCCAAGGATTATTCCTATTTTGGCTGATCGTGTCCATCCAATGGTATAATATTTGTTCCCCAAAGGTGATGCTGTGTTCCAAGAAGGCTGGGCCCTGCCGGCCGGGGTGGCCGTGCGGTTCTAGGCGCTACGGTCGCAGGTTCGAATCCTGCCTCGGGCATGGATATGTGTGATGTCCTTAGGTTAGTTAGGTTTAAGTAGTTCTAAGTTCTAGGTGACTGATGACCTTAGAAGTTAAGTCCCTTAGAGCTCAGAGCCATTTGAACCAAGGCTGGGCCCCTGTTCACGCTGCTACCACGTTCCAAGAGTGAGCGCGAGGATGAACTGACCTGACCATCACAGTCACCAGACCTCAATATTACTGAGCCTTCGCGGTCCACCTTGGAAAATGTTGTCTGAGATTTATAACGATACAGAGGTAAGTCCACTGGACCTGACGGGATACCAGGTTAGATTCTACACAGAGTACGCGAAAGAACTTGGCCCCCTTCCAACAACCGTGTACCGCAAGTCTCTAGAAGAACGGAAGGTTCCAAATGATTGGAAAAGAGCACAGGTGGTTCCAGTTTTCAAGAAGGGTCGTCGAGCAGATGCGCAAAACTATAGACCTATATCTCTGACGTCGATCTGTTGTAGAATTTTAGAACATGTTTTTTGCTCGCGTATCATGTCATTTCTGAAAACACAGAATCTACTCTGTAGGAATCAACATGCATTCCGGAAACAGCGATCGTGTGACACCCAACTCGCTTGATTTGTTCATGAGACCCAGAAAATATTATATACAGGCTCCCAGGTAGATTCCATTTTCCTTGACTTCCGGAAGGCGTTCGATACAGTTCCGCACTGTCGCCTGATAAACAAAGTAAGAGCCTACGGAATATCAGACCAGCTGTGTGGCTGGATTGAAGACCTTTTAGCAAACAGAACACAGCATGTTGTTCTCAATGGAGAGACGTATACAGACGTTAAAGTAACCTCTGCCGTGCCACAGGGGAGTGTTATGGGACCATTGCTTTTCACAATATATATGAATTACCAAGTAGATAGTGTCGCAAGTTCCATGCGGATATTCGCGGATGATGCTGTGGTATACAGAGAAGTTGCAGCATTAGAAAATTGCAGTGAAATGCAGGAAGATCTGAAGCGGATAGTCACTTAGTGCAGGGAGTGGCAACTGACCCTTAACATAGACAAATGTAATGTATTGCGAATACATAGAAAGAAGGATCCTTTATTGTATGATTATATGATAGCGGAACAAACACTGGTAGCAGTTACTTCTGTAAAATATCTGGGAGTATGCGTACGGAACGATTTGAAGTGGAATGATCGTATAAAATTAATTGTTAGTAAGGCGGGTGCCAGGTTGAGATTCATTGGGAGAGACCTTAGAAAATGTAGTCCATCAACAAAGGAGGTGGCTTACAAAACACTCGTTCGACCTATACTTGAGTATTGCTCATCAGTGTGAGATCCGTACCAGGTCGGGTTGACAGAAGAGATAGAGAAGATCCAAAGAAGAGCGGCGCGTTTCGTCACAGGGTTATTTGGTAAGCGTGATAGCGTTACGGGGATGTTTAGCAAACTGGCAGACTCTTCAAGAAAGGCGCTCTGCATCGCGGAGTAGCTTGCTGTCCAGGTTTCGAGAGGGTGCGTTTCTGGATGAGGTATCGAATATATTGCTTTCCCCTACTTATACCTCCCGAGGAGATCACGAATGTAAAATTAGAGAGATTCGAGCGCGCACGGAGGCATTCCGGCAGTCGTTCTTCCCGCGAACCATACTGGACTGGAACAGGAAAGGGAGGTAATGACAGTGGCACGTAAAGTACCCACAGCCACACAGCGTTGGGTGGCTTCGGAGTATAAATGTAGATGTAGATGTCGAGACAAGGATGCGTGATCGCTCTCTTTCTCCTTCATCGTTACCTGAACTTGCCACTATTTTGCGGGAAGAATATTATACGATTTCGAGTTTGTTTGCGTGGCCATCGTCCGCAACAAACACAGAAATACTTGTTTTGTAAATAAAACCGCCTTTTCCTGCTGCCACTTAATTTATTTTTTCCCCTTTTTCTTGTTTTAAGGCATCATCAGTGGGATCTATAACGATATAGTTTTGTTATTTTTTGACTATCAAAAAGATCACGTCGCGATTTTTATGTAAAAAAGTAATTACTTACGATCTGCTGTGAACTTCGTTTCCTCTCATCTGGTCTGGAGATCGTACTGCCTCTTTATTACCGACATACGAGGGCTATCCACAAAGTACATTACGTTTTGGAATTAAAAATAAATAAAGTATTGGAAATTTTTTTATTGAATACAGATGAAAGCCACACATAAATACTACTTTTCTACATAGTTGCCATTTAAATTAAGGCACTTATCGTAGCAATGGACGAGCTTGGAAATTCCTTCGTCGTAAAATTCGACCGCCTGCGCATTCAACCACGTGGTTACCTCTTCTTGAAGCTGTGCGTCGTCATCAAAACGCTGCATAGCCAACCACTTCTTCATTGCTGGGAATAAGTGGAAGTCGCTCGGTGCCAGGTCAGGACTGTACGGCGGATGAGGAAACAACTCCCACTTAAAAGATTCGAGAACTTCACTAGTGGTATTTGCTGTGTGGGCCCGGGCGTTGTCGTGAATCAGCGAGATATTTGAGCCCAACTTTCCCCTGCGCTTGTTTTGTATTGCTCTTCTGAGGTTGTGCAGAGTTTGGCAATACCTTTGAGAGTTTATTGTAGTGCCTCTTTCCAGGAAATCCACAAAAATCACACCTTTTCTGCCCCAAAAGAAGAGGTAACCACGTGGTTGAAGGCGAAGGCGGCCGAATTTTACGACGAAGGAATTTTCAAGCTCGTCCATCGCTACGATAAGTGCCTTAATTTAAATTGCAATTGCGTAGAAAAGTAGTATTTAAGCGTGGTTTTCATCTGTATATAATAAAAAAAATTTCCAATACTTTATTTATTTTTAATTCCAAAACGTAATGTACTTTGTGGATAGCCCTCGTATAAGCACAATTTTGAGCCCCGACCTGGTTTACTTATCAGTGAGAGAATGAAATAGCAAACGAAGATTCTAAAATTTAACTGTACTGATCATCTGATATACTTCCTGATGATGTTTGGTTTGCAATTTCCCTTCTCCACACATTCAACAAAACTTGTAAAGAGCTCGCTGAAAGCGATAGACACTACAGACAAACAAACAATATTTAGATCCATATTCATATTAACCACATACTTTATTGGATACGTCTCTACTCCGTGAAAGTCAAAAAAGAAAAAAACAATCTTCTTGGAACGCCCTAAAGACGTGTGCCGCCATAAATGCGTTGATTCATAACTATGTTAACAACAGGCAGCACTATATTCACATGCCTACTGTTTCTAGGACTGATCATGTCGTGTATAGCTGTTTGTCTGCAACGTTGTTGTTTTATTTTGTACTGACCCCTTCCGAGGATTGGTCCGTAAAACTATTTTGTTTTTCAAAAACATTGCATTTGATAAAGTTGCGATGAATGCTTTTGATGTTAGCCATGTTGTAATTAAGATACGCTGTGTTATCACTTGGTAAGTCATTCACGAAAGCTAGTGTATGTCGTTCAATTTTCTCTTCCTAAGAGACGTATTTTCATAAAAAATTGCATAGTTATATTCGATACCCATACCGTACAGTTAAAAGACTAACAAACGAGCATCGGGTAATTTATGAGATGGACGGTGAATTTAATTAACACTGATACTTTTAACGACACAATTTGGTAATCTATTACCTTAATTAAATTCTTTTAAGTGTTTTAAATAAATTCCTCCGTTTCGGAGGCAATTCTGCCAAAAAACCATTACACAACATTAATGGTGGTTCGTGCTCTGTTTGCTGCGAGCCCACTTCGATGTTCGCAGCAACTGAGAGGTAGAGGCTCCATCATGAGATCTGTTTGGTCTTCTTTCTGTATTACAAGTGTATAGAAACTGAGAGAGCTAAGCGCATAGAGCCAACAGTTGTACCTGCACAATGTTTAGGCGTTTTTGGACTCGAAAAAGCCCATAACAGTTTGGGATTTAGTAAGAGTTCAAAAGTCTTTGGAGAATTAGCACAGAAAAACTGCAGTGTTGTACAAAACCTGCTAAATCTAACTGAAAGTAACAAACGATAAACTGAAGAGCGATGATGAAAATATGGGACTGAACTGGATAATGTACTTCGGAGAAACAACGGAGGGAGCAAAAGAACGTTTCAGAAGCGCAGTAATGTGTACTAATACAAACGGTCTCAGGCGAGAGTAGCAAAAACTTCCAGTAACTGTGGAATTGTGTATACAGATGACTTCGCTAATTTTGGGCTAAGGAGAAACGAAACAAAGACAAACGGGATGACGTAAGTACAAGTATTGGGCTGTTACACTCGAAATTTTGGGAAGACAAACCAGAACTGGAAGATTTCTACGACAGAGAGGTATTACACCCAATTCTATACAGACAGCGAAAAAGTGAAAATTTCGTATAGAGAATATTATAAAGAAGAACCATATGTAATTTAAGCAGTAAGTTATTAATTACCATCTCTTGTAACTTGTGTGCCATATTTCTGTTGTTATGATTTTTGCACTTTATGAAATGACATTATAGATTAAGTTACATTAATGACAAATTTACGAAAAGTATGTACGAACACAAGCTAGGATTTGCGATAGAACCATGTTGTGCCTGATTTGATTATTGTAATGTTAGATTATTGACACAGTGAACTAGGTCTGGATTTGTTGTGGCTCGTTTTTGTCACGGAAAAGTGGATACCTGAGATTCGCTTCTTTGAAAATAAATTAGAAGTATCAAACAATAACTAAACTAGTGACTTCAGCAGCGAAAAGGAATGAAGTTTACGACTATTGACTGTCCGGTTACAAGTCACACTTAAGATGATCGTCATTTGTACGGTTGAATGCAGCTGCGTTCAGTTTCAGTTGGTTTTATGCCTGAGACATAGCAACTGTATTTCCGCCGTTCAGATGTCGAATGTGGGTCATTCCGGCAGCAGCGTCCGTGAACGCTTACGAAGAATGGCATTAATTTATTTTGCCTCGAACACTGAAGACTCGTGAAAAGCTGAAATCACGACAGTGTGAAATAAAAGGATATTCGACCATACAGTCAAAAGTGGAAGTTTACATTACAAAATTCTATATTTCGATGGTCCCAAACAATGGAAGAATCCTTTGGTTGTTTTTCCAAGCCTGAAATGACAGTCATGTCATTTCCACAAAATACGAAACTTTACCAAAATGAGGGAATACTTGAACTTACAATTTTTTACACTGAGAGGTTTGAAGCCATACCTTTTTTGATTTCGTATTTCGACTCTCAGCATGAAAATCTTTACGATACAGTTCGACAGATGCAATAGTAAAAAGATTCAGCATTTTGTGAATTATTAACCACAATCACACTGTGTTTTGGTGAAGTGAAAAGCGTCTTACTACCTTATCTGTGGAAAATAAGAGTTACATTTACGTGTGCATCACGACACCTCACCATTATGTGGAGAACAAAAGGGCTTGCCACACGAAAACATGACAAGCTACCTGTAGTAAATAATACACAAGTGATCCGGAAAATTCATGCTCACCAAGTGTAAAGAATAAATAAAACGGAAACCCACTGATGATGGCACAGTGGTGCTGAAACATGTTTGGGTACTGAGAAAAAATGGTGTTTTGCATAACTGGTGGACCTGACATCCTACAATATTAAATGAAATCTGTAAAACACTTAACATTCGCTCTAGTGTGTTGTAATTGAACTTCATGTAGAATTTGCATTAACGTAGCTACCGCACTTCGATGATCTTTTATGACTCTCAGAGCGCTTATATGCTGAAATTTAGTCACAGGAATATAGGCAACAAGAGGAAGATTGTGGCTTTTCAGTATTAGATTTTAGCAGTTACATTTCTCTGAACAACTCTTTCTGAGTTGGAGGCGTAACAACCGGGGACGAAAGAGACAACAATGAGCATAAAATATTACTAGAAAATTTGAATATTATGTATTTAAATAGTTTTGTTTCGGTAGCTCTCACACAGAACAGTGTTTAAGCCTTGACGTAATTAAGATTATAATGTGTTTATTTAAACCACAACAACACAACAAATCGTTTTAATATCGCAATAATAGATTGGTTTGCATTGTAGTTTTTTTTGTGAAAATTGCTCGTAGACAGTAACATCTATCGAGACCTCCAGTCCTTGCCCTACGATTGCTTGAATATAACAACTTTTAACGTTGATGACACTGAAGAAAAGAGAATCATAATGTGCCAAAAGCATAAGAGTAGACCGATGTAGTACTGGGATGCCAAGATATCGTCAAAATATAACGCTTTACCCGATGGAATACGAGAGCTCAGGGAAGGCAGAAAGACAGTTTTGTTTTTTCTAATCTGTAATGGCCAAAGTGTAAAGATGCGGCTGAAATGCGGAGAAACTGGAAGAGGAGTCAGACAAGGATACTTTCTATTACCGAGTTTCTTCAAGCTGTATGCAGAATGGCTGGCGGTTGAAGCTTTGAAAGAATCCTGAAATTTCAACATTGGAGGACGACTAATGAACAGTATCAAGTGAGCAGATGACGTGGTAGTGCTCACCAGAAGTCAAAGAATACTACAACACATGATGAATCGGGTGCTGCAAACTGGAAGGAAATATGGCATGCAAATCAACATCGAGAAATCAAAACTGATGCGAATACCAAAACGAGAGAAACCTCTGAGAGTAACTATCGACAATCGAGAACTGGAGAATGTGATGCAATTTAAGTACTTAGGAAGCTTGCTGACAAATGTTGCCCACTACACAAGTGAAATTTGAGCAAGAATCGTTATTACCAAATCCGCATTTAACGAGAAGAGGACACTGCTAGCCGGCAAGCTGAGCTTGGAATTAAGAAAGAAACTGGGGAAGGCTACATTTATAGCATTTCACTGTACACAGGAGAGACGTGGACCATGAGAAAAATGGTGGAAAAATACCTGGAAAGTTTTGAAATGTGGTGCTGGACGAAAAGGAGGAGATCAAGTGGACGTATCTGGTGATAAACGACGATGTACTGAGAAGACTAGGAGAGAAGAAAACTATTCTGAATACTGTTCTTCAGAGAAAGGCCAATTGGATCGCACACATACTTCGACGCGAGGGGCTCAGGAACGTCGTCATCGAAGGGAAGATCAAAGAAACTACAGGATGAGGAGGAAGAATAAGAATTCAACAACTGCGTGACATGAAAAACGGGAGTAGGTACGTACAGCAGAGTGAAGGAAGAACCTGAAACAACGGAACATTGGCGTTAGAAATTTTCCATACGAAGAAACTGACCTGCCACTAGACAGAACGCTACGTAACAATAACGATCCATTGACATCATAGAAATGTGTGTGTGTGTGTGTGTGTGTGTGTGTGTGTGTGTGTGTTTGAGTATGTGTGTATGCGTGTATTCCACATTCCCTCCTAAACCACTGGAACTACTTCAACCAAACTTCGTACATATATCCCATACTCCGTGGGGGTTAGAGCCACCTACCTAACCTAGATCGGGAGATATGACGTCATAAACAATGAGATATCTGAAAAACTGCCGCATCATGCTTGTCGTTTAAATTTATTACTCATTTCCTACTATTTCCAGCATATTTCGCAGACAGTATCCACATATGACGCTGAAAGCACCTACACAAATACATTACTGTAAGAGATATACAGTTCGTGAGATATAACTTCACGAACAGTGAGATGCGTGAAAAATTGGCACATTTTAATACATGTGCCATTTACTACTAAGACACTCGTACAGTAGAGTCAAATTATGGAAATCCCTGAGACCCCGCAGTGCTTTTAGCAGCTTGATACTCTGAAGCGCAAATGGCTGTAGGCCAAATCAGCACCTGTCTTTAGATCTATGAAGAGGGATTGCAATAGAGGCAATTACAAAATAGCGTTGTGGATACGCAAAGTAGCTGCACCCGGGGTACAGAAACTGTCCTGGATCATGTTTCTTAATCTGGATACAGTACTTATCAATTTTTATTCTATGCATATTCCAGAGTTCGACTGTTTCAGAATTTCAAAGGTGTTTTCACAATACATGAAAATGAAATTTTTTCGGTACTTTACAATAAACACAGTTTATCTTTTTCTTTTCGTTTCTAACAGAAAATTAGAAAAATGAATACCCGGGCAATGCCGAGTTGTCAGTTAATGATCAATAATCAGTGTGATACCGCGACGTTTCGAAATGTGTCGTATTCACCATCTTTTGGTAGTGCAACGACGTTGAACTTTAAATTTAGGAACAGTATATCAGTACTCATACAGAGAATGATGAGGTTTTTTTTTTTTTTTTTAATTTTCTGATACGGTACACTACAGCATAGCATCACAGCGTTCCACGATCTAACTGTGTTGGTGAGCAAGTAAATATAAACCACAGGGTAGTGTCATTGCGTCACTGCAATACACCTTGGACGGTAACAGTAATCTTCGGTACGACATAAGAACGTAGTCCGACATGGGCAGGTAAGATTGGACGTGGACGTGGAATGGAGAGCTAGTTCTGGCAAAGGAGGCCGTCGTGGTGGGCGTGGCAGGTGCAGAGCTAGTCCTGTTCGGAAGCCGATTCCTCGAGGATGGTCAGCAGAACCGGATGGCGATGCCAGCGACGTGGCTGTGTAGTCCCAACGTGGCCTAGCCCATGGACAGTGTCCCATAGGGCCGCCACTTTCTCATAGAGCCGCAGCGCACTGTTGCGCATGGTCTCCTTGAGGGGGACGATATCTGCTTCCTCATGGAGAGTCACAATCCGCGTGAGTGGCGGGGCGTACAGGCTCCACCTGGGAACCTTGTTCTGCAGGCGCTGCAAGGTCCACATCCTGGTGACACTAATCGTGGCCCATGCAGTGGAGCCATACGTGAGGGCAGGCAGGATAACGGCCCAGTAGATACGGAGATTGGTAGGCAGGTTAAGTTCCCTACTGCGGAAGAGGGGGCACAAGGGCCTGGTCAGCTTTTACCCCGTGTTGGCGACATACTCTGCATGACAGTGGAACAGCAGCTTGTGGTCCATCCGGACCCCGAGATAGGTGGTCGTCGGGGACCAGGGCACATGCACGCTTGCAATCGAAGTACAGCGGCGGAGGACTTGGCGCCGTTACGTGAAATAGACCGCCGTAGTTTTGGCGGCATTAAGAGCGATTTTGTTTGTCCGGCACAGGCTTCCACCTCTCGTTGGAGGCGGGCGATGACGGCGTCAGTGATAGGTCCAGTGGTATAGAGTGCTGTGTCATCAGCATATAGTGCCAGGTGGCACTCGGGGACGACCATAAATCATTCACATAGATATTAAAAAGAATGGGAGATAGCACGGATACCTGTGGAGTCCCAGCTGTCAATGGGCGAATGCCAGAACGTATTTCCCGGTGAGACACTAGGAAAGTCCTACTGTGGAGGAAGTCATCGACAATCTTCACATAGATGTCCGGTATTGGGGTCTGCGTCAGCATCTTGTGCACGAGGTTGTCGGTCCAGATCTTATAGTAGGCTTTCTGCAAGTCCAGAAAAACCGCAACTGTCGACTTGACAGCGTTGAAGACTTTGCTGACGTGTTCAGTGATTCGGAGAGCCTGAAGTTCGGCAGAGAGGTGTGAAGTAAAGCCGAACTGATCAGGTCGGATCGTACCAGCCTCCGCCAGAGGTTGTGAAAGTCAGTGGAGGATCAACGATTCAAAGACCTTCGCCATGGTGTTTAAGAGGTTGATGGGCCTGTTGTTGGTGGAGACTGTAGGGTCCTTCAACGACTTGGGGATCGCAATGAGCTTGGCTTGCTTCCACTGAGAGGGGAAAAGGCCAGACATGAGACAACCATTTAAGATCTTGGTGAACAAGAGTAGAGGCGTGTGTGGTAGTTGGCAAAGATGTTCATTTAAAATGCTGTCCAATCCAGGGGCTCACCGGCCACATTTCCTTCATAGGATTCGCTGGACTTCTGCCATGGATGTCAAGTGGGGGGCAGACTGAGGCAGACAGGTGCGAAAAGCGGCAACAGCTGTCAAGACATCGTGTTCGTCCTGCAGTTCGTCTGGCGAAAGGTCCTGGACAAGGAGATGGTTTTGGGCCTCGAACGCATCCGCCAGTGTTTCCACAATTTGGAGGGTATGATATGACAAGCCCACTGCCGTGCGAAGAGGATGGGCAGTCGCTGGCATAGGACGTTGCAGGACGTGATTCACAGCCCAGTCAGACTTATTACGTAGGAGAAAAGTGGACATGCGGTCCTCCCATTGTTCGGACCTCCAGTCGGCGAGATGGAGGCAGAATTCGCGCTGGAGGCGCCTCATTTGGCCTTTGTCCTGAGGATCGCGGAACTGCTTTCAATGCCAGCGGTAACGGTTCTTGTGCACTTTCAGTTCCTGTACAGGGGAAGCAAAACGTCCAGGGGGGTTAAAACCCGAGGGACAGTGGAGGTGGAGAGCTTCACTGCTTTCTGGATTTTGGCGGTAAGGTAATCCACAGTGCGGACGATATTGACTGGTGTCGTCAAGTCGAGGTCGTGCCTAGTGGTGTTATTAAGTACCCTGGCGAACTTGCCCCAATAGGTGTGGGTCACAGTGGAACGAACATCCAATGAAAGAGCAGCATCAGTGAGGTGTAGGAGGACTGGGTCACTGTCAGAGGCCAGTTCATGGAGAACTTCCAGGGAAAACTGAGTGGCGACGTTTTTGAATATGGAAACATCCAGAATGTCTGGCTAGCAGTTGGAGCGGACTGGGATATGGGTAGGTTCGTGGGGGCCATAGACTGACAGTGCTAAAGTGTCATCTAAATCTTTGGGGTTAGAGAACCAAGAATGTGAAGCCTGGCACTTGGCATTGAGATCTGACCCAATGATGAGCCCGTTGAAGGACGTTAACGTGTGAAGGTCCGCTTTGAGCAGTGGCTTTTTCGGCCTCAAGTATGCTGCTGTGAAGGTAATGGCACCAAGGCATGTGGAAATGGTAACCGCAGTGGCCTCTATGTGTTTCATTGGCCGGAGAGTCTCCTGGGTATGGAAAAGTGCTTTTTGGAGGAACAGAGCCATGCCCCCACCATGGCGGTCGAGGCGGTCAGAGCAGTAACACACAATGTTGTGAAGGCGGAAATCGTCTGCCGGTTTAAGGTGTGTTTCTGTGACCAGTAAAATATTCACACTACGGTCATGGAGGAAGGCGTTCAGCTCTGTCTTCATCCGTTTAATGCCATTGGCATTAAAAATGCAGGTGACAAGATCCTGAGTGAGCTGGTCAGGTTGCGGTGGTCGAGCCGCCATTACAGCAATATTTGACTTAGCCCTTCCACAAGGGCGATGACTGTCGAGAGCCCGTCCTCCAAACGATGGATTTTGTGTGCAGTGTCACGAATAACAGCCCAGATTTGGGATCACATGGAGAAGCTGATGACCTGGAGGATGTCGCACATGTCCTCCTGAAAGGAAGCCTCATCTGCTGCCACCGGAGGAAGGTCCCGGGTGGGCTGCTTGCCCGTGCAGTGGGCAGGGGCGGGTGTAGTAGTAGGCAGAGTGGGGTTAGGGGCAGAAGGCTGGGATACAGCCACAGGTGGATTGGAGGGGGGACACTGGGCTGCAGCAGCAAAGTAGGACTTGGGAGTCTGGGCCAAAGGGGGAACAGGTGCCTCAGAAACGGCCAGTGTCTGGTCCCACAGCAGCTGCTGAGGGAGGCACTCCAGGCTGGCCCTGCAAAACAGTAAAGTTGGTGGTGTCCCATTGCAGTAGGGCTGGGTGATTCTTTCTTGGTTTCTTTTTGGGAGGATTTGATGACTTCAATGCCTTCTGGTAAACAGGGCACCCTCTCCAGGATGCCATGTGGTGGGGATCGTGGCTCGAGCCCAAACACCTGGCACACGTAGGTTTCTCAGAGCGGGGAGCATGGAGTTCTCCACTAAATGTGGGCCGGCACACTTAACACACCACAATGGCAGGTAATTCCCGGTATAACGTAGACGCTGGGATTTGCGACAGATGACGGGCCCATTTCGGTCCTCTTATGATTCAATCCTGACCTTCGTGTACAGAAGGTACCTGCTTTGGTAAATCCTCTCTACATATTCCCTTCGGGAAACGGAAACAATATGGGTAGGACAGGGTATCAACACCCGGGTCTCAGGGTCTCTCTTGCTATATTGGTGAACCAAAGGATCCTCAAAACAGAGCCGAAGCAGTTCCTTCTTGACCTCCCCTGCTGTGACATCTGGGGGCAAGTCCGTGATGACGATTTTAGTCCGGCGATTGCCCGGCGTCTGGTGGGTAAAATAAGGCACCGCCCTTGTTTTGAGCAGGTATTTCACATGATCCTTTTGGTATACAGCCTGCAACTGACCAAAAATGAGCTGCTGAAGCTCAGAGTTCAGTTTTGTACAATTAGTGACATTATAAACTACAGTAGGGGGTATCTTCTCTTTTTTCAGAGGGCTGGAGGGCATCTCCTGCGAAGGAGGGTCGGGAATACGAGCCATGTCCGCATCGACCGGACCATCCGGTATGGTGTCCCCCGCGAGGGAGGCATCGGAGCTCGATCCGCGATCTCCACTGCCCGCGTGGGCGGACGAACGCTCAGAGCGTCTGGAGTGACGGTCAGAGAACTTTCCAACTGGGCCAGGGGGCCCAGAAGACTCGCCACAATGGAGGGACAACGGAGGAAGAGGTGCACTCATAGATACAGCCAAGTGGTGGTCAGACACAGCCGAGGTGGCCGCCGCCTCTTCATGGCAAAGATCAATTACTACGCGATCAGAGGAGTCGTCGGACGACGATGACACTGAAGAACGGTCCCTGACACGGGACGGCGGACAGTCGTCACGGGGGTCGGTTTCACTGCCAGTGGTATCCACTGGAGATTTGTGACGATTGGCGTGATTGAAACGAGTCGTCGGACGACGATGACACTGAAGAACGGTCCCTGACACGGGACGGCGGACAGTCGTCACGGGGGTCGGTTTCACTGCCAGTGGTATCCACTGGAGATTTGTGACGATTGGCGTGATTGAAACGATCATTCGCCGGCTGCGAGGTGGGTGGAACTATAAAATAAATAAAATAAATAAAAAAATATATTGTTATTTAGATATTAATTATTCTATCTGTATGATGGTGATTGTGATAGCAATTGTATTTGCTTATCTGGAACGTGGACGTTTAATTATTCGGTATCAGACGCTTGACAATGGCTTTTTCGTAAAGGCAATGTTACTCGTAGTTGACCGTGAAATAAATCGTTTCCAAAGACTGCTGCGGTAGGTGCGGACTCTTAATCTAAATCTCAATATTTCAATAATTTGCCAGCCATGCCAATACGTCGTACAGAGGTGATTGTCTACTAAACATAAAAAAGTTACACAGTTAGTTAAATCAGATATATTCAATGAATAAGCCTACAGTTCATAATCCTACCTACTTTTATAAATATAAATTCTTTACAGAATCGAGTGCCTAGTGTGGTTGCAACTCGCAGTATTCTTCTATAACATGAAATATGGCGGTGTGCCAGACAATAAAATAAAATACGTGCTTCTCGCACCACTTCTACCAGAGCTCTCCTTTTTTAATCAAACATAAGAGTAACGTAATTGTGCTTTTGTTTTATCAGCGACACAGCGCTGCAGTTGTGTGCCATAGGCTTTATTTATTTGTCACTGATCATTTATTTAATTAGTATTTCGCGTTTCCGCGGAAACTCACGCTCGGCATGCAAATGTGCCTTTATATTGCCCCCTGAATTGCGAGGCGAAAGGACACACCTGCAGGCGAGCAATTCACCTAAAGGCACAAGAAAATCTAAGTTATCTACAACTATTTACATGACTTACATTACACATTATACACATTATATACAAAATTTGAATGACGCGGGTGCGCCGTAAAAGTTCTTATGTTGGCAGATAGAGTGCGCGCATGCGCAGAAGCGTCTGTGTAACTTCGGGACTGCCGTTATATCGTACAGTTAGATCACGCGACACAGTACTGCAGTTCATATTGTTCGTGTGCGCGCGTTTTTCAGTCGTTGCACAAAGAAAATATTCAACCAAGATTACATATGAAGACTACATTCTATGACAGGTAACTTAGTTTTAAATTTACAATATTTGTTATAACACAATACAACTTAGATTGTTGAATGTTCTTAGTTACATAGTATTGTTTTGAAATACTTCAAAGAAAAATGTCCGTATTTTTCAGGTGCGTTGACCTATACACATCGTGTCGTTATTACAGTTCATATTCATCCGCTGCACAATAATTTTTTACAGGTTAGTATCGTTGTGGTAAAGTTTTTTGATCACAGTAACATCGTTGTATAACAACGTGATTAATACATAAGCGTGTCCATTTCTCATTTCCATTATAGTCGTAGTGATGCAGTTCGTTGTGACTAAAAGCATTGCTTATTACAGATCAGACGTGACCTGTCGAGTAATTGGTCCACGTGCAGTTCGTTTTTTACATTCCGTGGAAGCTTGGCTGCAGAACCTCGGATGGCACATAGCTGGCGTCGATCCTTGGACAGTCCAGGTAAGAGTGTCCGTCACATTTCGAGAACATTTCATTCCCTGAAGTTCCAACCAAAATTCTTCCACCCGTCATGTTGTTTTCTGGACAGGCACTTTGTGTCCATTTAATCCAGTTAACATCTTGAAGTTGGGTACTGTAGTAATGTCACTAGACGATGCACGAATTATGCACTTCACATTTTCAGTTTTTTGCTGAATATAGCTCACCTAAATGTTCGTAGTTATTAATCAAGGAAATCGTTCATCGCGTTTACATAGATACGCTGCATAATGAATGGCATTAACAGTTTCTTTCACATAGGTTTCCACGTAGTTGCAGAGTTAGTAATGTTCGTTAATGTCCGTGAACAGTGGTTCACTATGCAATGTCTTTTTGGCACTCGTTTTGTTCAAATTTTTACATAGTAACAGTTGCACTATACATCAGTTAAAAAAATAAGTAATTATACATACACACGTCACATATTTTCTTAGCATAAACATAATATAGTTGCGCATAAACATGTTTACATCATCATTATATCGCTATAGGTTATTACATTGTGTCACATTTGATTACATGAATTGCAGATATTTACATCCTCTTTAGCGGTTTTGCTGGGATATTATCGATGTTTTTTGTGATGTCATCTGAAATTAAGATAGGTTAGACACAACATTCATTACATCAGTAGGCAAGACCAGGCGTTTTCACTACTCAATAAATATTCAAAATAGTAAGAGAGAGAAAATGTTCGATTCCTCGCGTTTTGTGCGTGTGTGTAGAGTGTCTGTGTGGCCTTGACTACTGATAGATGCTTTTCGTGTTGAGAGATGTGCGTCTAATCTATTTCTCAAAGTATAAGATCGCTTCACAGATGACGTCTGTCAGTTCGTCAGGTGTCACACCAAGTCAGTGGTACCTTCAGTAACAAATGTTCCGTGAAAAATTAATATGTAATCCACTGCTACGTAATCATAAATTTTACTTTAATATTCCGTCTTTCAGGTGGAGGCGCGCGCTGAAAGAAGAGTTCTTCTGTCTTCAACTGCGTCACTGGAACCGCTGAAATGAAAATTTCTATACTACTTATTATCTGTGTTGTAACAACAGAGTTTTTCGAGTTGCTTAGCAATATTTTGATGGGTATGACTTTGACATTATTCAGCATGAAATGCTCTAAGATCTCGGTGTGTGTATAGCCCAATAATTTTGTTAGTTCTAGGATGTTGTAACAGATACGCACCAGGATGCGGTATGTTAACAATTATATAAGGTCCTTCATATAGCAGACGCCACTTAGCGTTGCGTCGTTTGAGTGCTACAGATTTATGATGAGTACGAAGTAGTACAAGCATTCCTACCTCGAATTTTTGTTTTCTTTTTATTATGTTTCTGTGATGTTTGTTTCGTATTTGTGCGTGATGTGTCAGCGTAGTCAACACTTCTTGTATTTTCTGTTCAGGTGTGATTTCCTTGTCTGACAACTTAGGTAATGGTTCTATCCACTGATCGTTCTGTTTGCAATTGAACATGATCTCGTTAGGTGTGTAATTCGTATCGTAAATATTTAAGTTATTGTGTACGTCTTCGAAAAGACTTAGGTAGGACACCCAATTAGTATGTTTTGATGAAATATAGGTCCTCATGAAACGGTTTAATTCTCGGAAAAGTCTCTCAGTCGCGTTACATTGTGGACTAAACCTCGAAATAAATATACTTTTAATGTTATTGTCATTCAAGAAATATCTCCATTTGTACCCAGAGTAGTATGCTGCATTATATGATAGAATTGCTTTAGGTTTTCCCACGTGCGTCAGGTAATCACTTGAGAATCTTCGTATTATAGCATTTGCAGTGGCGGATTTTAAAGCATCAAGTTTTACATGTTTAGAAAATATATCGTAAAAAGCTAAGATATATTTGACGCCTCCAGAGCTTGCTGGATGCGGTCCACTGATGTCAGTACACAGAATTTCCAGGGGTTTACTGGGTAAAATAGAATGTAAATCTGTTTTTGTGGATAGATTCTGAGGTTTTGATTTTTGACATATGACACATGTTTTCAGTTCCCTGTAAATTTTTCTTCTCATATTGCTAAAATAACAGTATGTACTGAGCTTTGCCAAACACTTTTTCGTCCCATAATGACCCCAAACTAAGTGTGTGTGCCAAATTAGATTACGTTCAGACTCTTTGGGAATGCATATACACCAGTTAGTAGCATTTGGATGTCGGCGGTAAAATAACACATCATTGTGTAACTTGTAATACTTAGTCAAAGGATGATTGTGTTTTTCTACCAGTAATGTTATTATCTTATACCAGTGAGGATCAGATTTTTGTAATTCAGCCATGTTTCTGCACATATCAATATAATATTGGTGATACTGCTTGTCTTGCATTAAGAGAATCCTGTAGTCATTTATATTTTCTAAGTCACTGTTGGTATCATTCATACCTTGTGGAAGTCTAGACAAAGTGTCTGCAATGGTGTTGTCCTTACCTCTTATGTACTTAATTTCAAAAGAGTAGTTCTGAAGTGTAACTGCCCATCGTGATAGTCTAGGATGTACAAGTTTACAAGTTAACAAAAATGTCAGGGCCTGGTGATCGGTGTAAATTACTGTATGTTTTCCAAATAAATAATAATTGAATTTCTTGAATGCCCATACTATGGAAAGTGTTTCTAACTCAGTAGTGGAGTATGTACGCTCACATTCAGTTAGAGTACGACTTGCAAACCCAATAATTCTTATCTGTTCCTCCTCTTTATTCTTTACAACTTGAAATAAGCAACAGCCCAAGCCAGTACGTGAAGCGTCACAAGTCATACAAAAATCTAAATTGAAATCTGGATGGCTCAATATGTTAGCACCCACTAAAACATGTTTAATTGTATTAAAGTCATTCTGGCACTGTTCTGACCAGATCCAAACTTGATTCTTTCTGAGTAGATTTAGCAGATGTTTACTGTTCAAAAGTGGTTGTGGCAAAAAACGTCTGAAAAATGCATCTAATTTACTGGGATCCGGACGTATGCCCTGTGAATTAATGATATGTCCTAAATACTTTATCTCACTGCAACCAAATTTTGATTTTCTTAGGTTGGCTGTGACTCCAGCTTGTGCAAATTTTTCTAAAATTCTTTGAAGAGTGTCAACGTGTTCATTCCAAGATTGTGTAGCTATCAGTATATCATCTACATAGTGCGTGACTGTCTCAACTAAATCGTCGCGAAGCACGGTATCCAGGGCTGTAATGAATACCCCAGAGCTGACATTCAGTCCGAAGGGTAGAACACAAAACTGATAGGTTCGCCCCCCGAACATAAATGCAGTATATTTCCGAGAATCAGGAGTGATACCCACCTGCCAAAACGAATTAGCGAGATCTATTGTGGAAAAATATTTTGCATCTAGAAATTTCTGTAATTGCTCTTCTAAATTTTCAGGTTTTGTGTGAACCGGTAACATTATTTCATTAATAGCTCGTGCGTCTAACACTAACCTAATGCTTCCATTTGATTTTTTGACAACAAGTAGAGGACTACAATAAGGTGAGGTGGATGGTTCAATGACCTTCCAGTCTAACATTTGTTTCAATTCTTGCCACACAGCAGGTCGTTGAGATAACGGTACGTTATATGTCTTATGGTAGAAGATCTTGTGAGGCTTAACTTCAATCTTGTACACATACGTGTTGATAACACCTAATCGTTTGGTAAAAACTTGTAAATATTTGGATAACACTTCCTGTAGTTTTATACGTTCATGTACACTGAAAGCTGTAGCTTCACTTATCTTATGATCAAGCAATGTTTTCAAGTCCATTAGCTCTGTGTCAGATGAGTGTGTTTGCATGTCTTGAATGTCTTTGTCAAGTACTAACTGAACCTTGTGCCCTGTACAGTGTTTGTCATGCTTTAGAGTTCTCCTGTCCAAATCAATAATAATTACACTGCTTTTATCATTTAAAATACATTTACCTTTGGAGAAGTCTATAATGCAGTCCTTCTCGCTCATAATATCTATTCCTAATATGCAATTTGTCACAAGGTTTTGTACAACCAGGAATGGCCATTGTACGGTTCCATTACCTATTTTAACGTTTACAAAAACTTGCTTCGTAACCCTACATGACTTATTACCTAGTGCAGTAGTTATTTTACAGTTTTGGGCAGGAAACTCAGGCACAGGTTCCAATTCACACATCTTTTTATAGAAATTAAAAGACAAAACGCTCACAGCTGCACCTGTATCTAGGATAATAGTAGTTGGAATCCCACCTACTACACCAGTAGTAGATGCTAAAACAATTTCATTTGTGTTTAAACGACATGGTGTACTGTCTTGTAAAAGTTCATCTGATATATTGTTATTGTGGTTGTATCTTATAAATAAAACAGGTAGTTTTTGTTTAGAATTACTCGGCATATCATTATTCTGTTGTTCAAGTGTGGTGTCAAATAACTGATTAACATTGAAGTCGCCCCCCAAGAATTCTTCAGCCACGACCTGGGGCAAAGTAGTGACTGTTTCTAGTTTGTTGGATTATCCTTTGCACTAGGTACTGACACAGATTGAGGTTGTGCATCAGGTGTCATTTCTATTATATTCACATTCGGATATTGCCTATTATGATCTCCAAACTTTTGCGGTTGTTGTTGCTGTTGCGCATTATAACTTACCTGTCGGTCGTAAGGTATGCTCCAATTTTGACCTGGTGGCTGCTGTGGTAAAGCAGAGTTTGAATGAAAGTACTGATCGTTACGAGTCCAACCTTGATGCTGTCTTGGCTCGTAGTTATTATTATTTCTATTTCTGTTTGTGTTTTTGTTATTACCTTTGTATCCGTTGTTACCGTTGTAGTTATTACCGCGGTGCCTTTTGTATGGATTGCCGCATGAAATGTTATTACTGTTGTAACTATCGTTTGTATTGGAATACGCGTGTTGATTTTGATTTCCGTACTGAGACGGCATGTGAGTTTGCTGTTTTTGTTGTACCGCGTATCCAACTGTGGGCGCGCCAGAATTGTGTTGGCAAGCCTGC
Organism: Schistocerca piceifrons; assembly: GCF_021461385.2. Lineage (NCBI taxonomy): Eukaryota > Metazoa > Arthropoda > Insecta > Orthoptera > Acrididae > Schistocerca > Schistocerca piceifrons. The sequence continues at coordinate 211,740,972 of NC_060141.1, forward strand.
ATGTCTTGCATACCACTAGTGTAAACATTGTGGCTGCTGTTTTGCCGCGCGAAGCGCTGATCTTCAAGTAACATGTCAACCGAATCTAAAGCTGTTAAAAAATAATCTGAATCGTCATCCGGGATACGTAGAAGTTTTTCCTTAATGTTGAAAGGCAATTTGGCCTTCAACGCTCGGAGTATATCACGCGTTGCGACTGGTTCGTCTAAAAAGTGTCCCATGTTCAAGTATTTTTCAAAATATCTGCGTAAGTTACCATTTTTACTGTTAAAAGTTTCAGGTTCTAAAATTTGTCTTCTGAGTCGCTCCTGGACGGATTGCGACCAGAATTTGTTCAGAAAAGCACGCTCAAACTCACTGTACGTGGTACATACGTCAGCTTGACTGTATGCCCAGACAGCTGCATCGTCTTGGATGTAACCGACAATATATGAAATCTTTTTCCGGTCACTCCAAGTGCGTGGAAATGCGTTACTAAAAGACTTAAGAAAAATCACCGGATGAATGGTTCGTTTTTCTGGGATAAAAATCTGAAATTGCCTGTGTTTCATTAAGCTTTCATCTTCCTTCGCATTGTGATATGGATTTATTCCACTGTAATTACTGCTATGTCCAGCTGGCGAGTAATTACGATAATGTTGCTGTGGTTTACCATGATAATAGCTTGTGTTTGTGTTTGCACATCGTGGTATGTGTTGTAGTCGTTGGTTTCTGAACTGTACATTTTGACTGATATTTTCGTTACATTCAGACTGTAGTTGATCGGTGAATTGTCTCATGGGTGCAGTGACGGATTGTACTGCGTCACTGATCAGCTGTTTGTTATTAGTAATGTATTGCGCTACGGAGTCGTGCACAATTGTTGGTAAATTTTCACGTAAGCATCTATCAAAATGTTTGTCTTTGTTCTCAACCCAATCATGAAATTCTTTATTAATATTTTGAAAATGAGCTGTGGCATCAGATTGTAAGATGTCAGTCAGGTGTTGTTCAACATTGTCCAATTTATTCTGTACGTCAGTAATTCGTTTTTCAAGGTTGTCGTGTACTGAAGGATATGTTTGAATTTGTTCAGTAAGAACTTCACACGTGACATTAAGGTTTTTTACTTGTGTCTGTAAAAGTGCTACGTCAGTTGTAGTCTTTTCTTGTCTCGTATTCAGCTGGGAAAATTTAGTACTGAGTTCGGTCATCTGTTTGGTCAGTGTGGCGTCTATAAGTTCCACACGTTTACACAAAGTGTCATTACCTATCTTGATTGCTATGAGATCAGATTTGATTTCGTCATTTTGTGTTTTTAACTGTTCATTTTGTGTCTCTAATTGTGCCTTTAAGGTTGCCATGTTTTCGGCGTTCTCTTTCCTTATGGTTGCCATATTTTCTGCGTTTTGTTTCGTTAGCATTTGTAACATGTCGGCAATGTTTACCGTTTGCAAGGTCTCTGCCCCCGCCGCGTCATTAGACGTGACGTCATGCATTAACATGGGCTCTGATTGAGATTTTGAAATTTTTGTAGTGGACGGCCTATTGTCAAAATTTTCGTCAACACTTGCGTCAATGTTTGATGAATCGTCACTACCGGTTGCTGTCGTAAAGTCATTTTCTAACACTTGTCTCACGTCCGAGTCGGATTGCGTCTGAATAGTACGTCCTTGCTGTTCCATTTTTGCGTATTGTTTTCTAGTTATTACCATGCCACACGTGATATATGTTTCAAGAAAATTTTTGACACTGATTTTAAAATAAAATGTAGTTGAGCATGAATCGCTCGTAGCAACAATGGCTGTCTGTTAATTTAAAAATATAAACTGAATTTGAGATTATTGGTAATGGCTGCTGGCCATGTTACATGATATCGTACAGAAGTCGGCCATATTGTACACTCGTGTATTGGTATTGTTGCATACGTTATTGTTTAGGGAAAAGTACTGAGAATGAAATTTATCACTGAAACTGTTATGCGGAAAAGAAACACTACAGAATTTACTGAAAAGCTAATACACTGAATTATACGTCTGGTCAAGCCTACCAATGCAAAGATGCTGCGTCTTACCTTATTTTGCTGGAAGTTTCATTGCGTCTTCCCGCAAAATTTCAGAATTGGAAAATATCTTCAGATTTTGTTATCTCTCATACATTGACGTCCAGGTCCAGAAAGTTGATTTTTTACATGAAACAAAGAGAACAATGTAACAAATGACAAACTGAACAACGTCCTGTCACGGTCGCCAATATAAAATAAATAAAATAAATGAAAAATATATATTGTTATTTAGATATTAATTATTCTATCTGTATGATGGTGATTGTGATAGCAATTGTATTTGCTTATCTGGAACGTGGACGTTTAATTATTCGGTATCAGACGCTTGACAATGGCTTTTTCGTAAAGGCAATGTTACTCGTAGTTGACCGTGAAATAAAACTGAATAATCGGACTTCGTAATTAAATCGTTTCCAAAGACTGCTGCGGTAGGTGCGGACTCTTAATCTAAATCTCAATATTTCAATAATTTGCCAGCCATGCCAATATGTCGTACAGAGGTGATTGTCTACTAAACATAAAAAAGTTACACAGTTAGTTAAATCAGATATATTCAATGAATAAGCCTACAGTTCATAATCCTACCTACTTTTATAAATATAAATTCTTTACAGAATCGAGTGCCTAGTGTGGTTGCAACTCGCAGTATTCTTCTATAACATGAAATATGGCGGTGTGCCAGACAATAAAATAAAATACGTGCTTCTCGCACCACTTCTACCAGAGCTCTCCTTTTTTAATCAAACATAAGAGTAACGTAATTGTGCTTTTGTTTTATCAGCGACACAGCGCTGCAGTTGTGTGCCATAGGCTTTATTTATTTGTCACTGATCATTTATTTAATTAGTATTTCGCGTTTCCGCGGAAACTCACGCTCGGCATGCAAATGTGCCTTTATAGAACGTCAGGCGCGATCGAAAGCCGGGGTGAACCACGTCTCCGACGCGAATCACCACAAGTGGCGGCAGTGGACGTATCGGAAAGCCGCGGAGGTTGCTCCGCGGACTTCTCCACGGTGGACATGGGTCCACCTGACGTGGCCAAGGACCCAGCACAAAAGGACTACGCACTCCAAAAACATCCCAGCTAATCTTGGGCGAAAACTACGAAATATCAACGCCAAAAAGGGAGATCGGCAATGCTGATATACAGTGAAACGTACTACGATACGAAACGCAAACGCACTCGTGTAACGAAACACTTAACAGAGATCCAACCTGTAGCATGATGATGAGTATGCCATGTCACGATATATGTAAACACTGCCAACCATCTGCAAACCAAGAGCTTGTCATCAGTGGAATACGTCGGCCAAAGTCTACATTCACAGATATTTTGAGTTCGTTTCTATAGAAAATACTGTTGCATATCAGGAACTTTGTGTTATTAGCATGGACATTATGTGATCAAAAGGATCCGGACACCTGGCTGAAACTTACTTACAAGTTCGTGGCGCCATCCATCGGTAATGCTGGAATTCAATATGGTGTTGGCCTTGATGACAGCTTCCATTCTCGCAGGCATACGTTCAGCCAGGTGCTGGAAGGTTTCTTGGAGAATGGCAGCCCATTCTTCACGGAGTGCTGCACTGATGAGAGGTATTGATGTCGGTCGGTGAGGCCTGGCACGAAATCGGCGTTCCAAAACATCCCAAATATGTTCTATTGGATTTAGGTCAGGACTCTGTGCAGGCCAGTCCATTACATGATGTTACTGTCGAGTAACCACTTCGCCATAGGCTGTGCATTATGGACAGGTGTTCGATCGTGTTGAAATATGCAGTCGCCACCCCCGAATTGCTCTGCAATGGTGAGAAGCAATAAGATATTTAAAACATCAATGTAGAGCTGCGCTGTGATAGCGCCACGCAAAACTACAAGGGGTGTAAGCCCCCTACATGAAACACGACCACACCTTAACACCATCGCCTTCGAATTTACTGTTGGCACTACACAAAGCGGCAGATGACGTTCACCGGGCATTCGCCATACCCACACCCTGCCATCGGATCGGCACATTGTGTACTGTGATTCGTTACACCACATAATGTTTTTCCACAGTTCATATGTCCAATGTTTACGCACCTTACACCAAGAGAGGCTTCGTTTGGCATTTACCGGCATGATGTGTGGCTTATGTGCAGCTGCTCGACCATGAAATCCAAGTTTTCTCACCTCCCGCCTAAATGTCATAGTACTTACAGTGGATCATGATGCAGTTTGGAATTCCTGTATGATGGTCTGGGTAGATGTCCGCCTATTACACATTACGATTCTCTTCAGTCGGCGGTCTCTGTCAGTCAACAGACGAGGTCGGCCTGTGCGCTTTTGTGCTTTACATGTCCCTTCACGTTTCCACTTCACTACCACATCGGAAACAGTGGACTTAGGGATGTTTAGGAGTGTGGAAATCTTAGGTACAGACGTATGACACAAACGACATCCGATCATCTGACCACGTTCAAAGTCCGTGAGTTCAGCGGAGCGCCTCATCCTGCTCTCTCATGATGTCTAATGACTACAGAGGTCGCTGATATGGAGTACCTTGCAGTAGATGGCAGCACAATGCGCCTAATATGAAAAACGTATGTTTTTTGGCGGTGTCCGGATACTTTTGATAACATGGTGTACGTATGGTGTTTTACAGACGAGTAGACTGAGAGCAAGCAAGGGAAATTAGTTCGCCAAACAGACGGCGAGGTCAGACTACGTAATAAAGGAATGCCTGCCAGCATCCGACCATGCGTCTACTACAAGCGCGGACCTACTTTCATTAACTGAATCTTATTTTGGTACGATTTTGCTGATACAGTGTGGTACCGTCAGTTATTGAAAGTTTTGCAATGACACTGCCAAACCGAACATTATTCTAGACAAAAAACTTGCTTATTTGAGGACCTTTAAAGTGAACGTTCGGGCACCAGCACTTATTGAATGTCTGATGCTAAGTGCTCAAGTTATTTGTGACCAGGCTATTGAGCGAAATATTGGTCATAGTCATGTTGCAACTTTTCATTAACTTGGCTTCTAATTGCTAATGCTTAAGTGGGATATTATGTACTAATGTGTGGCTTCCCATAAACAGTAAGCGAGTCATGGAGGACGTCGCACATCATCCCAACAAGCACTTTGTGTCGAGTGGCGCATGACGTGCCTCGACGATCGTATCCTATGCCGTATTCTTATTATGCCCCCATCTCTTTAATATCTGCTATTGTGGTTAATATACTAATTCACCTTACGCCTTATGTGCTGTTACGCAGGATAACAGGGCAGAATATTGTTTGTATCGACATCGAAATTGCATGACGACTCTGCTATTCGCACTTAAGTGCTTGGCAGAGGGTTCTTCCAATCACCTTCATACTACTTCAGTCACGTTCTACTCTCTAACAGCGCGTGGGAAAAATGAAAACCTAAATCTTTCTGTACGAGCTCTGATTTTTCTCATTTTATTATGATAATCATTTCTCACTGTGTAGGTTGGCGGTAGTAAAATAGTTTCAAATTCAGGAGAGAAAGCTGGTTACTGAAATTTCCTGAAAACATGTCACTGCAACAAAAAACTCGTTTGCATTAGTGGTTGCCATCCCAACTCGCTTATCATGTCCTTGATTTCTCTTCGAAACGAGCTGCCTTTCTCTGAAATTTTCTTCTTTAAGACAAGACCGGTAACGTGTCAGAAAAATTGCGTTTTCGATTGTTTTAGCACAGTTTTTGATCTGGCGAGACCAATGCCTTATTTCATTCGCCTATCTTTCACAGCTCGTCACTTACAGCCACTACTTCATGCAATGAGAAGCATTGGATTTCAGTACTGCATTCATAAGTTTGCTTGACGTAAGGACTGTAGCTGAATATCAACTTTACCTGAACGTGCAAACGAAATAAAAATTGTGAAAAATTTAGGACTCGACGTGATAATATTTGTAAACTTCTGCGTTGTTTGTTTCAGTTTTCCAGTGCCGGGTTTGCCTTGTTGTCGTCGGTGTAGACCTGGAAACGACATCAACTCTTTGAGTTACCAGGCGCTACCGGTCGTAAACACAGACTCCCGTGCTTCGCAAAGATGTACGCTTGTGTATGTATGTACGTATGCGCGCGTTCTTTTGTGTGTGTGTGTGTGTGTGTGTGTGTGTGTGTGTGTGTGCGAGAGGGAGAGGAAGAGAGAGAGAGCGAGATGGAGGGAGAGAAAGCTGTCGTCTGTGGCCCGGGCTTTTGAAGTTCGGATTAAAACTGGAAGCGCGGAGAACTCGTTACTTACCGCCACAATGAAACAAATTAAAAACTCTGCGTTATTAAATGCGTTTCTTGCTCAGTTCTGTAATGACGCAGCCTTAATTGGTTTCAGGACACGGTAGCGCTCTGTGCCGAGGGCTGCATGAGGTGCCCGTTGTCCAGATGTAGAGTGTCTCCTTGCTTTGACCTCGACCTGTCCACGTGACCGCTACCACATTTAATCACGAAGGCGGGTGCAACTCCTGATGTCATACGCACCTGCTAATGAGCTATTCGACAGCACTTCTTTGGGTTCTGATGGTAGAAGAGAAAATTCTGACTTTGGTACTCGACAGACTCATTAGCTTCGACGATTTGGAAAACAGGTGACTATCAAATATTCTGTCACAATAGCACATCGTTGCGACAGGCAACGTCCGGTTTCCTCTGAAGTAAACAGCGGCCTCTCTATTGGTGCTCAGGAAAAAGGCAAAAACTGGAGGCAAAGATAGGGTTGTACTTCAAAAGAAGATTCTGTACGTGCTGCGGTCGTATTTCTTGTTTTGAAAGTAACACTTTTCAGAATGTTTGGAAATTATTTCTTAAGGTTACGTCGCACACTGCTTCCTTATTTCTTCCATCCAACCTGTTCAAAAAATAAAAACGTATTTTATATTCAAATGCTGTTCAAAACCGGTGAAATTTTTTAAATTATCTACCGTGTTCCTAGGTGGCTCACATCGAGGAAATGATACAAAATAGTTACGTTGGACAAAAGTCGATAGCAGCTTTGAGGGACGGCAGGCTGATATGGCCCGCCACTGGGAACGAGCATATCGGAAACAAAGACACTGGTAGGCTTTTTCCGTGCAACCCACGTGAGCATCTGTGGACAGTGGTTGAAGGACTGTAAAACGCTTTCTCACAGAACGTGGAGGTCGGACGCTTGGATGCTCTGTACGAATATAATTATGGATTTCATTTGAAGCAGCCATCGTTACTGAACTTGACATGTTCCATATTAGATTTAACATTACGTCTCATAAAACCAACTTCATGTTTGTATCTCAGCTACATGTGAAAGAAAAATGTAACTTTTTGGTTAAACTAATAGAACTGATGTTCATTCCTTCTTCTTCTTCGAGTAACGGTGATAGAAGGTGGTATCATTCCTGTAATTTGCATTTTGTATTAAATGGTAATGCTGTGTGAATTATCCTGTCTTAATTATTTGGCAGCATAGTAGGAAATAATGCATCTCCGTACCAACGAAGTTCGTGTTTTTGTAAATTTTGCCCCTGTAAATTAGTTGCAAGTAGTCAATTCAGTTATGCGACGATCGTTTTCCCATTTCAACATTTGTAAGTCTAGCTTGCAGCCTATGTTTTAAACAAAGACCGTTTGTCGTTATTATTATTATTATTATTATTATGCAAAACCACCTGTTGTTGTTGACAATTAACGATAACAGTGTTTCTCGTTACGAAATCTGCTGCTTTTCAAGGACGACTGCTTGGCGTAATGTAAGTTCTCGCATGAGAATGAAAGGAAACTCAGACGAGTAAACATCATGATTGCATGTTTTATTTCTTAACTGTATTGTAATGTATTCTTTCTTCTATATCACTTTACTTTCGTGAATCAGTTTATAATAAGAGAAACCCTACAGGGTAGGAAAGCTGATACATCACATCTGTAAAGCTGGAGAGGCTGAGATCTGTGGCAGATTTGGGGACGAGTACAATGCTGGTGCCGGCGCAGGTGTTCCAGAGCATACCGTTGTTCCAGAGCACACCGTCCAGCGCACGTTATTGAACATCGGGCTCCACAGCAAACGACTTCGTGTTCATGTGATGACCCAACGACACCAACAATTACGATTACAACGGGCACATTATCATCGGGAATGGCCCACCAATCAAAGGAAACTTTTCGCCTGGTTGAATGAATCACGTTTCCTCTTGTACGAGTTCGTTAGCCTTGTCCGATTGTCATCCAGGGGAATGTCTGAACGAAACATGTAGCACGCAACTGACTATACCCGATAGGGGCTGTATTATGCTGTAGGAAAAGTTCACCTGGGCTTCCATAGTACCTGTGGTAACTGTGGGGATTTACAGAAGATGACAAAATACATTGTCGGTGCAGGCAAGGAAGTTTCGAAGACATCGCTAACCGCACATTACTGAACACGGGGATTCGTAGTAGATGACTGCTAGATGTTCTCATAAGGACACAACGGCATCTTTAGCTACTATTGCAATCAAGACTGGAGCATGGATCAATGGAAAGACGTGTTGGCTGAACAGACAAATCATTTATCTTTTTACATCTGATCCATGGCCATGTACGGATAAGCCGTCACCCAAGTGAACTATTGCTGAAAACATACACCACGCTATGGGCGCAGGCCGGTGGGGGGAGTATTATTCTATGGAAGGCAATCACGTAGTCCTGTATGTGGCCAGTGATAGTAAAACAAGGTCCTATGACAGCTATGGACTATATGAAAATTATTGCGGCCACTTGTATCCTCTCAGCATCATCCAGCAGAAGCTGTCCATGTCACAAGGCCAGTGGTTTCAGGAGTTTGATAGTGAACTTAAATAGTGCTGATGTCTTGGTCAACAAATTCGCCTGATCTAAATTCTATGGAGCGCATCTGGGATTCTATCTGCGTGCGATATGAGTAACGTTTAGCGCCACATACCTCCCGTAACCTATCAAGAACTTGTCGCAGTCGCGCCACTTAGAATCGCAGCTTTATTATGTTTCAAAGTGAAGAACCGCGCTATTGTTTACGTGATAATAACACAGTGTAGAGACAACTGATGACTATACAAGATAAAAGGAAAAAGCTGATCTAATACGAGATAGCTTCGTTATTTTCCGGCCGCGCGGAGTGGCAGCGTGGTTAGAGGCGCCATGTCACTGACTGCGAGGACACTAACGCCGGAGGTTCGAGTCCTCCCTCGGGCATGGGCGTGTGTTGTTCTTAGTATAAGGTAGTTTAAGTAGTATGTAAGTCTAGGGCTGATGACCTCAGCAGTTTGGTCCCTTAGGAATACACACACATCACATTACATTAGTTATTTCCGGAAGGTATTTTCTGATGATAGATACTGATTCAGTTGGCAACATTGAATAATTGTTGTAAGTCTTCTTCTCCTTCTTCTTCATCCTCATTATCCATTAATTGCTCAAAGAAAACCTCTTTCACAAACTTCTACATCACTCGGTTCTGTGCGTCAGGGGCTCTGTTGTCGTCTTCTAGTCGTCTTTTCTCACGTTTTCCAGCGCTTTCTTTCGTCTCCTTAAAATCTCCAGTGAACCCGGTAGTGCGGTGCCCAAAGTCGCTATTCTCAACCAAGTAGCTCTTCAGTTGGCCTCATAAGGGCTGAATGCATCCCGCTTGCCAACAGCTCTCGGCGGACCCAGTCGGTGACCCATGCATGTGCTGAGCAAGCCCGACATCACTTAACTTCGGTGATCTGACGGGAACTGGTGTTACCACTGTGGCAAGGCGATCGGTGAATCGGATCAGAGAGAAAAGAAATTCTGCAGTGAACACGTGGTGTGTCGTGGGGCGATCACTCTGTTTTTAAAATAATTAAAAAGCCTCGATCGCTTCAATCGTTTATTAGATGACCAGTTTCAGCGCTCTGAAGGTGCCATCATCAGTTCTGTGAAGGTATAACATAGCAGGTTTGAGGGAGGGCTTACATGAGTTAACTATATACATTACAATTATTACAGAACCACATACATAAAATGTACCGGATGATCAAAAAGTCAGTGTAAAGTTGAAAACTGAATAAACCACGGAATAATGTAGAGAGGGAGGTACAAATTGACGCACATGCTTGGAATGACATGGAGTTTTATTAGAACCAAAAAAATACAAAAGTTTAAAAAATGTCCGACAGATGGCGCTTCATCTGATCAGAATAGCAATAACTAGCATAACAAAGTAAGACAAAGCAAAGATGATGTTCTTTACAGGAAATGTTCAATATGTCCACCATCATTCCTCAACAATAGCTGTAGTCAAGGAATAATGTTGTGAACAGCACTGTAAAGCATGTCCGGAGTTATGATGAGGCATTGGCGTCGGATGTTGTCTTTCAGCATCCCTAGAGATGTCGGTCGATCACGATACACTTGCGACTTCAGGTAATCCCAAAGCCAATAATCGCACGGACTGAGGTCTGGGGACCTGGGGGGCCAAGCATGACGAAAGTGGCGGCTGAGCACACGATCATCACCAAACGACCCACGCAAAGAGATCTTTCACGCGTCTAGCAATATGGGATGGAGCGCCATCCTGCATAAACATCGTACATTCCAGCAGGTGTTTATCAGCCAGCCTGGGGATGATGCGATTCTGTAACATATCGGCGTATCTCTCACCAGTCGCAGTAGCAGTTACAAAACCAGAATCACGCATTTCCTCAAAGAAAAAAGGCCCGATAACGGTAGATGTGGTAAATCCAACCCATGCCGTGACTTTCTCGTCGTGCAATGGAGTTTCCACGACAGTTCTAGGATTTTTGGTAGCCCAAATTATGCAGTTGTGAGCGTTGACAGACCCTCGGAACGTGAAATGAGCTTCGACGGTCCACAACATGTTACTCAACCAATCGTCATCTTCCGCCATCTTTTGAAACGCCCACAACGCAAGTGCTCTCCGCTTCACTAAATCACCAGGTAAATCATGATGCCGATGGATTTTGTACGGATAGGATCGGAGGGTACGCCTCAGTGCCAACCGAACAGTAGCGTATGGAATGCCGGTGCAACGTGCGACTGCATGAGCGCTGACCTTCCCGTGCAAAACCGAACCCACTACAGTCTCCATTTCTTTCTGAACTGTCTCAGCAGCATTACGCCCTCTGCTCGGTGGGCTACTACGGGGTCTATCGCCTAAACAGCCCGTGGCTTCGAACTTCGAAATAATTTTCGCCACAGCTGCATTTGTCAACGGACCTTTACCCGTTCGAATTCCCTTCTTATGGCGATAGGATCGTAACGCTGAACTAGCACATTCCCCATTCTGATAATACAGCTTCTCTAAAAACGCCTTTTCAGGTAACGTCAACATGCTGCGACTGCTGGCGTATCTGATTCTCTCTCTCTTTTTTTTTTACTTTATTGTTATTTTAAAGCCTGTACAACAGGCAGGCTGTCAGCAGCACACTACGCTGCTCTTCAGTCATAGAATATACAAGCAGCAAAACCAGTGAGAAGACACAAATTACAGAACGGTGGTCAATAAAACAGGAGACACATAGAGACAAACACGGAGCCGTTCACACTCGTCGATAATCCACACTGCTAACTGATGAGACGACGCACGAACACTGAACATGACGATGGCACTGGTGAACGAGGGAGTGTGACGGTGAACACTGAACACTAAACGCGACGGCACACACGAAACACTGATGACGGTGATCTCTGGCGCGCGAATGTCCACGTAGCGTGTGCGAGTCCGGGGACCTGCCAAGAGGGGAACAGGGGTGAGGTGGGGGAGAGGGGAGAAAAAGGATGCCAATGGCTGAGGAGACAGGGGCAGGAGGAGAGGGACAGGGGAGGGGAGGCCCGTGGGAGGAGGGGGAGAAAAGAGGAGGGAGGGAAAAGGGAGAGAAGGGAGGGAGGGTGCCCAGAGGAGCAAACACAGGAGGAGGGCGGGAGGATCAAAGTTGGTAGGAGGGGTAGATGGAGGGGAGGAGGGCATCATCAGGGAGGGGGAGCCGGCGGAAGCCACCTTGGGAGAGGGTAAGGAGGGTGGAGAGATGGAGACCGGGTGGGACATGGGAATACAGGCGCGGCAGCGGGCGGGCGTGGGAGAGGATCGGGGAGACGAGCGGGTGAGGAGGATCGAGTTTGTGGGAGGTGTACACGATCCGTATCCTTTCAAGGAAAAGGAGAAGATGGGGGAAGGGGATGAGATCGTACAGGATCCGCGTGGGGGAGGGGAGACGGATGCGATAGGCGAGGCGGAGAGCATGACGTTCAAGGATTTGGAGGGATTTATAAAAGGTAGGGGGGGGCGGAGATCCAAGGCGGATGGGCGTAACAAAGGATAGGGCGGATGAGGGACTTATAGGTGTGGAGGCTGGTGGAGGGGTGCAGACCCCACGTACGGCCGGAGAGGAGCTTGAGGAGACTGAGTCGGGAGCGTGCCTTGGCTTGGATTGTCTGGAGGTGGGGAGTCCAGGTGAGGCGACGGTCGAGGGTGACGCCAAGGTACTTAAGGGTGGGAGTGAGGGTGATAGGACGGCCATAGATGGTGAGATAGAAATCAAGGAGGCGAAAGGAAGGGGTGGCTTTGCCTACAATGATCGCCTGGGTTTTGGAGGGATGATTCTCTCTCTCGTTACAGCTCCTTTTATACACAATTGTCATGCACAGTCACTGACATTTTGCAGTCCAGCGCCATCAGTCGGACATTTTGTGAACTTTTTTTGTGTTCTAATAAAACCCAATGTCATGCCAAGCATGTGTGTCGATTTTTACCTCTCTCTCTACATTATTCCGTGGTTTATTAAGATTTCAAATTTATTCTGACTTTTTGATCACCCAGTAGGATTGACATTTATAAAACCATATGGACATCAGGGGTTATGAGGCAGACCATCTGATAAAAATCATTGTCACAACCATTAAAAAATAATGAAAAACTGCTCTCATGGTCGTTCTTTCCATAAAATATAAAACTGAAGTCACCAGATGAAACTACCACTGCTCGCCTAACACCGGTCGGCATCATCACTGCCCTATTCGGCGCAGGCTTACCTGCTGTGATTCTAACGGTTCACAACCGGCCACCAGATAGCGCTGTCCAAGCAGCGCATACGCAGTCCCATGGTATAACCACTCATTACTATAACTGCTTGTCACATACCCAAGCAAAGCCCACATTTGCGCATACATTTCCTGTACATACTACAATCACTATAAAGTACGTCAATTACAAAGAAAAAGCATCTGAGGCACAGCCTTATAATATTACATATTATAATTTACCTTTATTCATATAAGGACGTCAGGAATATGCACACAGAAAGCTGTTCATAACACGACTTAGGTACAATGTGACGAGCGATTAAAACTTCTATTCTGGGCTTTACCTGTCTAGGCACTATGGTATTAGGTATTGTAAGCGCTAAAAAAGAACACATTTACTTGCTATAAAGTCTCTCACCATCTATACACTAGTTATGAGCAAGGTTCGAATCAACTACGAAAACCTGCATAGGCACATGGAATTACGGAATGTCAGTTCAGTGACTCCACGTACGCTCCTATCGGCATGGCACTCGTTTCGTCCACGGACCTCACCGAATGGGGAATAATGACAAACTATATTACTATGATACCAAAACCACAAGCGTTCTGGCTTCATACACAAATATATCTGTACAATATAAAAATAAATAAAATAAGAACGTAACGAAGACACGCTTGGCGGGCAACGGTAATCATCGAGTAAAGTTCTACTGGCGAAGCTGGCCAACTACACTTCAAACCTTATAACAAGTATTTACCAAGGTAGGCCCACCTAAAAAACATATAAATAACATTAGCAGTATTCTAAAGGTGTCTTTCCGAGCATAATAGATACACAGCAGCCATCACAATGTGTGAATAGGTCGCACAGGGTCTCTAGAGCACCGCATCAAATGTGTCAAAGACATTATGATCCGCCGATTCTAACTGGCCTTTCAACAGTTTGCTCGGAAACCTCTTTCTGTTTTTGTAAATTTAGATGTTTTCCAAAACGTTGAGTTTGCTTCCTTTATGCATGCCTTGCTGCATATCAGTAATTTTATGGTTCGAATCCCGCAGATGGTCACCCAAAGCGGATTTATTGTGGGCACTCATGTACTCACGAAAACGCGTAAAAACGATCTCCCTGTCTGCTCCACATAACAGCCTTCACACCCGCCACATTGTAATCTGTATACCCCTGTGTTTCTAAATTGATCAATGCTTTCTTCAATCATATGCCCAAGTTTCGAGCGCAAACCATTTTTCTTGCTAAATGCCAGGACCACGCCGGACTTACGAAACTGTCGGTGTTGTCATACAGCTGCCCTTGATATGTCATTGGAACATACTTTTTATCCCTACTATTGTAGGATAAGGAGGAAAGGCCATCTAACTCTCGAAATTTGGATACAGACTAAGCAGCTTAGAACCAGTCTTACCTGTGCTTCTATGTCCGTTCTCCCTCCCTCTCCTCCCCCACTGTAGGTAGGGATACCAATTTTCCAGACCTGTTCTAACCTGTCACTGATGGTACACAAAGAGATCCATCTGTTGCCAGTGATATACTGTTTATGATCTGCAGAAATCCATCACAGACGGACAAGACTCAAGAACAGAAAGCTTCCTGCAAGTTGTTAAACGTATTCTTCAGAAAGACTGGCCCCGTGGAACAATAGCGAAGTACCTTGGATGAAGAAATGAACAGTCATCAGTGGCATGCTATGAAACGTTCCGGATTTACCGGCACTGTCTGAAAGTGGTCCTTGGTTAAGTAAAATCAGTTTCATGAAGGAAAAATATTGAAATGATATATCCCGTATAAATGAGATACTTACAGATCTTCATACTAGTTGCCTCACTGTGCACCGACCTGTCTGCTCTGACCCCAACACGTGGAGAGCAGCGCTCCAAAGTTGTTAGCTGTCGCTGCTGCCTGCGGCTATAGACTGTGATTGCTCACATTTATTCTAATTCTGCATCAGGTAAGCTGTCCAAGGGATTTATGGACAAGGCTTCATACACTCCACTTCACCGAATAAGAGCTTTTTGTGTGTGTGTGTGTGTGTGTGTGTGTGTGTGTGTGTGTGTGTGTGTGTGTGTGTGTGTGTGTGAGTTCTCGTATAATGTGGAAGGATGGGATTCCTGCTGTAGAGAGAGTGGAAGGAGAGACAGTGGAGGAATTTTACACAGTTCACCTACTGAAACATCCTGGCAGATTAAAACTGTGTGCCGAACCGAGACTCGAACTCGGGAACTTCGCCTTTTGCGCTCAAGTGCTCTACCGAATGAGCTGTCCAAGCACTATTCAAGACCCGTCTTTACAGCTCTACTTCCACGAGCACCTCGTCTCGTTCCTTCCAAACTTCACAAAAGTTCTCCTTGAAGGCCTAGCACTCCTGGAAGAAAGTGTACTGCGGAGACATAGCTTAGCCACTGCCTAGCGGATGGTTCCACAGTGAATTTTTGCTCTGCAGCGGAGTGTACGCTTATATGAAACTTCCTGGCAGAGTAAAACTGTGTGCGGGACTGAGATTCGAACTCAGGAACTTTGTCTTTGGCGGGAAAGTGCTCTACTAACTGAGCTACCCAAACACGAATCATGAGCCGTCCTCAAAACTTTACTTCCACCAGTACCTCGTCTCCTACCTTCCGAACATTTCAGATACCCACCTGCGAACCTTGCAGAACTAGCACGCCTGGAAGAAAGGATACTTCAGGGCCATGGCTTAGCCACAGCCTGGTTGTGGGTCGTGCTGGGAAGCTCAGTCGGTAGAGCACTTGAACACTAAAGGCAAAGGTACTTCGTTGCTGAGTGTAAATGTCATTCACGTCATCTACCCCTCGTGGAGTAGCACACTGTATTTCTGCCTAAAGTGTTGCCCTTACTAACAGCTCAACTCCTGTAATTGACTTCATTATTTATAAAAAAAGTGGTTGGATAAACATGAACACTCATTTGCTGCGTGAAGTATTACCATCGTTTATTCTCCAGATGTGACTCCTACGTTTTCTACAGCTTATGTTGTACTGAGATACGTCACCGCACATCGTGTAAGGGTGTAGTATTGTGCTTTTAAAACGGGCACTGTCTCATGGATACAGCACCAAAATCAATGAAATCTCCAACTAAATAAGTATAAATTCACTCTCAAGGTGCGATTCTTATGCTTGTTACAACTAATGTTGTACCAACAGACCTCCCTTATATTTTTAAAATAAATATTGCGACGGCAACAGTGCAAATCGCGGATTTACTACTAAGATCAATGAAACTCCAGCCAAACAAGTGCAACTTCACTTTTCTGGCATGAACTTGCTGCTTTGGATAATGAAACGTGAGCACTGAATCTGCCATTGAATCTTCTACAAAACAAGCACTTAACAGCATCCAACCGTTCTTAAACCTACATTCAGGTAGCAAGTTCCACACGGTAATGTTAGAAGAAGACTAGTAGGACCAAACAACAACATGATAACCAATACTGAGTGAACATTCCTGGACAGGTAAACATGTTGTTCTTGTGAGTGGTAAAAGCGTGTCTTCCGAGGAGAGAGAAGTAATCGTCTGATGAGCTAGCAGCTACTAAAAGAAAAGACATAGTGGCAATGACTGTTTAATGATATGAGTGTATCCCAACCTTGGTTCTACAGGAAGACCAAATGCTTTAATTACTTCACAAAAGTGTCGAAAAAAAATTCCATCCACCAGAACAGTGCATGTGTGTTCACCTCGATGTGTGGATACAGACTAAGCAGCTTATAACCAGCCTTACCTCTCCATTTACTTCCCCTCCTCCCTCCTTCTCCTCACCCCACAGGTAGCGATGCTGATTTTCCAGACCTGTTGTAACCTGTCGCTCATGGTACAAAATGAGGTCCATCCACTGCTGGTGCTCTGCTTTGGTCAGTGTTGGGCTGACAATGATATCTTCGTCCCAGGAGAACAATGACAAAACCGCAAATTTCGACAAATCGACTTCGTTTCTTCAGTCTTCTCATAAATAGGGAGCTCATACGGTGGAACAACGTCACAGAGCTGTTACACATAGTGCCGCTTGAGGGTGGTTGGGTCTTTTTGGAAATATGTATTGCTGAGGCTTAGATTCGGAGGAACGTCTTCATAATGATCAGTTGCGCTTTTCAGTTTGGTGAGTGAAGTGACGTATCCAGTGAAACAACAACACGGTTGTTGAATAATGGAGACTGACAATCATTTCAGTCGATATCCTAGGCGCGATAACGACGTGAATGAACTTTGTGTCACTGTTTTCCAGACGTTTAATTTAATTTCTGCAACATAATCATTCTTAGCGTCATTGTTTTCTCAACATTTAAGTTATTTTTGTGTCACAACTTTTCTTAGGAGGACTGTTGAGGTGAGCAAAATGGATGGAATTCATTTAAGTTAATTTCATTTCTCTTTTTATGGGCAAAAATGAGCGATCGAGCAAAGGAGATTAACTATGCACCTTGCTTTTGAAGGGCTAATCCTGGATTTCGAAAGGAGAAGTAAGGTAAATTGCTCCATGATAAGCGATACACACACACGTCAGCAGTATAGAGGAGCAGCCATCAATTCCACACTAGGAAATAACATGAAACAAGTAAGCAAGTTGGAGCCACAGCATCATCATCTAAACATAGATTCAAAGTGACACAAATCATGGAAGTTTCTAAAGTGTTTGTGGCTGAAAGAGCAAGCGCAACATAATCAGTTTTGAAATGAGTGCCAGTAACATCCTTTTTGTTGAGCTGCAGTTCCAAAATAGTTCAGATTTCTTCTCTGGTTCAAGTGACAGTTATCAACCATAAGGCAGCTACGTATCGTCAAATTCAAGTGAAAGATCACTCACCTATAAAGAATAATTTCTATTAAAAAACTAAAAATAGAACGTGGAATGTTAGAAACTGTGGCAGAGTGAAAGCTAAAACGTTGAGAAACCGTGGTTAAAGTTATTCATCAAGAACAGGTAAAACTGACAAGGGTACTGCGTGTACTAATATGTGTATGCTCTCTTGCACAAAGAAAGTATCAGAACACTTCAGACATCAGCTGTTCACGAAGTACTGTGCACTGTGATCGTTTCCAAGGCAACAGGATTTTCTGAATTGATGCACTGAAACGCCTGTTCACAAATATCGTCGCACTATTGCCTCAGAACTAGGAAAACGAATAGTGTTATACTTGATGAAAGAAGAGAAGACTCGTGTATGCAATACGTTTTTGATAAATTCTTTGGAAATCACCGGAAGGGAAATTCAGTGTCACTATGTAATAAGTCACACAACAAGAGAATTCATCGAAGAAATGCACAGAAGTGACTATTCAGAGTGATCATGCGCTTACCTGCACGCTGCAAATGTGCGTATATTCAATGCCGAATTTAATATTGGGTTTTGTGCCAAAGAATGTGCATGGGGGCTTAATTATTTATAATGTAAATACTTTTAAATTTTTTAGTAGCTGACTGTCCGGTTACGCAGTCTCGTAAACGGTTGGCTCTGACTAGTATTGCTCCACAATCTGACTGCATAGAATAACAACAAAGAATGAAAGAAAACTTCCGTTAACACAATTAATTAATTAAGTCCCCAGCAACTATAAAACCTACGAAACAACAAAACACAAGTGTAGCTGTTCTGTGTGTGGAAGTGTGATTCAACGTACACATCTGGCACGGTTCTTCCTCAATAAGACCAGATATTTTAAACACCATTTATACTGAAGTAATTAAAAAAACCAGAAATACTATAATAGCACATAGAAACCAGAAATACAGTCTAATACAAGAACACGAGCCAGATGCTTTGTTGACTGAACCTGTGACCAAGAGGCATTATTGTTTAAGACATTGAAATAATAAAAAAAAGAATTTTTTTACCTTCATATATATTGATGAAAAGCACACTCTGATCATTACAGCATCCCCAATCCAACAATATCTGATGTCTAGCCCATCAAAACAATATGACAACATCTGAACAAGCGCTCTCCATGGGAACTTCGCAACAACGACTCACCACTGCTACATCTCAATAGCATTCTCCACCACGACTTCTCGACAAGAACTCTCCACCACCACATCTCAACAAGCACTCTCCACGACGACTTCTCGACAAGAACTGGCTACTGCTACTTCTCAATAATCACTCTCCACCACGACTTCTCGACAAGAACTGCCAGTGGAGGTGGCTGAATAATACTCTTTGGCGCAATCTCTGGCGCTGTGGCTCAGTGTAGCCACATTTCATATGCCCCTCCTCCACGGGCCAGAATTTGATGGTATTTTTGCCAGCATTGGTGGTGAAAATACCACCAAATTCGTAAAAAAATACAGACAAAAATAAAAGATAATATTAATAAGTAAATATCACTTCACTAAATAAATTTTGGCTTTGCACTGACCGTTCCATAACCTAATATATAAAATACAGTAAGGAATACAAACGCTTTCATACATGTGATTTTACATAATAGTTTACACAAGTACCATTCAATCAATAGCACCAGCAATGTCAAATAGGTGTAGGTAAGAGTCTCATAACATTTCACAAACAGTAAATACACAAAAAAATCAGTTTATACAAATATTCACATAAAATGCTTTCCATAGTTCAATAAACAAGTAGTTGACAGTTCCAGCAGTAGCACCCAGCAATGGTCAACAGGTGCAGACACCAACGAGTGACACTGTTTCAGTAGAAACAGTTCCATCAGTAACACCCAGCAATGTTAAACAGGTGCAGACAACAAGAAGTAATATCATTTCAGTAGAAACAGTTCTAACAGTGGCACCCAGTAATGTTGAACAGGTGCAGACACCAACAAGTGACATCATTTCAGTAGAAGCAGTCCATCAGTGGCACCCAGCATTGTTGAGCAGGTGCAGACACCAACAAGTGACATTTCAGTAGAAGCAGTTCATCAGTGGCACCCAGTAATGTTGAACGGGTGCAGACAGCAGTAAGTGACAACAGGTGTAGACACCAACAAGTGACATTATTTTAATAGATGCAGACCATCAGTAGCACCCAGTAATGTTGAACAGGTGCAGACACCAACAACTGACATCATTTCAGTAGAAGCAGTCCATCAGTGGCACCCAGTAATGTTGAACAGGTGCAGACAGCACTAAGTGATAACAGGTGTAGACACCAACAAGTGACATTATTTCAATAGATGCAGTCCATCAGTGGCACCCAGCAATGTTGAGCAGGTGCAGACACCAACAAGTGACATTTCAGTAGAAGCAGTCCATCAGTGGCACCCAGCAACGTTGAACAGGTGCAGACACCAACAAGTGACATCATTTCAGTAGAAGCAGTCCATCAGTGGCACCCAGTAATGTTAAACAGGTGCAGACAGCAACGAGTCACATTATTTCAGTAGAAGCAGTTCCATCAGTGGCACCCAGTAATGTTGAACAGGTGCAGACACCAACAAGTGACATCATTTCAGTAGAAGCAGTCCATCAGTGGCACCCAGCATTGTTGAGCAGGTGCAGACACCAACAAGTGACATTTCAGTAGAAGCAGTTCATCAGCGGCACCCAGTAATGTTGAACAGGTGCAGACAGCAGTAAGTGACAACAGGTGTAGACACCAACAAGTGACATTATTTTAATAGATGCAGTCCATCAGTAGCACCCAGTAATGTTGAACAGGTGCAGACACCAACAATTGACATTATCTCAGTAGAAGCAGTCCATCAGTGGCACCCAGTAATGTTGAACAGGTGCAGACACCAACAAGTGACATTATTTCAGTAGAAGCAGTTCATCAGTGGCACCCAGCAATGTTGAACACGTGCAGACACCAACAAGTGACATTATTTCAGTAGAAGCAGTCCATCAGTGGCACACAGCAATGTTGAACAGGTGCAGACACCAACAAGTGACATCATTTCAGTAGAAACAGTCCATCAGTGGCACCCAGTAATGTTGAGCAGGTGCAGACACCAACAAGTGACATTATCTCAGTAGAAGCAATTCCATCAGTGACACCCAGCAATGTTGAACAGATGCAGACACCAACAAGTGACATCATTTCACTAGAAGCAGTCCATCAGTGGCACCCAGTAATGTTGAGCAGGTGCAGACACCAACAAGTGACATTATTTCAATAGATGTAGTCCATCAGTGGCACCCAGTAATGTTGAACAGGTGCAGACACCAACAAGTGACATCATTTCAGTAGAAGTAGTCCATCAGTGGCACCCAGCAATGTTGAACAGTTGTACGTGACAGTCCATAATATTCACTATTACTAATTAGACAGTTAATCAAAGTTTATCAGCAGAAATTAAACATTTCCAAGTGGCACCCAGCAATGTTGAATAGGTGCAAGCACGAACAACAGTTTGAATGCACTCACAATTGCTTTTACAAAATTATATCAATGCTCTTACACTAAACATACAAATTATAATAAACACACAAATGATATCAGATAATTGTCGTATTAAATATTACAAATACACAAATATCAGTAAACCTATAATATTTATGGGTGTCAGTGCAAGCCATAACAAACAAGTAAAATAATATTTAGGAGATAGGTCGGTACCAATTATTTGGAATTAGGAAAGGAAAACACACAAAACACACTCACTCATCTTTCATCCACGTATTAAGTACTACTGTGTAACTGAATAGTGTTAACTGTGTAAATGGAATTCGGTCAAAATTTGATGTTCATCATGTGTATCAAGTAGTAGTGGCAGCAATGTATAACAGTCAATAATAGTTAGTCAATGTCGTAGTCATCATGTCAAGACCAATGTTTGCCAAGCCAAATCAAAATGTACGGTTGCTGAACAACTGTCAGTGTGCCAAGATATGCAAATACTTCCTCTCTCCAAAAAAAAAAAAAAAAAAAAAAAAAAAAAGTATATACTGCTTAGTGATTTAACAAAGTGTGTGTGTAGACTATCTTCCTTGTAGTTGAGTGTTCTAGTCTGCCAACTTCATCCTCCTTGTTCCATATAAACCAACAAAAAAAAAAAAAAAAATATGCTCCTCACTTACTTTACCTCTTATCCACCTAAACTCCAATAATCGTCAGCATCACATAATCTTAATACTTCACTAATACCTCTTACGTCGATACATATAAAACTTATCATCAGTATCATTTACCTTACCTCTTGGCCACCAAAACTCCAATGATCATCAACTTCACATAATCTCAATACCTCAATAATACCTCTTCAATACGTCGATACGTATAAACCTTATTACCAATATCATTTCACTTCCATAACAACTCTTTCCTCTAGTCAATCTCCTCGAACAAGTACAGATAAAATCCTAGTGCAAACTTCAATTCATCATCCCATGCAATCCGAAGACACAATGTCCACACACAACCTCTGTGTAGTCCATCTGATCCAAATCTTCTACTCATTATGAATTATAAAATACATTTTGGTTACCTTGTCCATCATTAAATAAAAGAAATGCATACATGACCTCTAACAGCATTTAGTTCGAATAACTTTCAGTAAGTAGGTGCGAGTACGTAGTATGAAAGATCACATAAGACTTTGAGTGAATAAATCGTAATAGTTCACAGTGTGTACACCACTTCAAGAATCATGGCAAAACAGAAGCAAACATGTGGAGTATTTCTTGTGTCAAGTGTCACTTGCTATTTCAATTGCTCACGAAGAATGCAGTGTAATAACTGTCAATGGTCTAAACCTAGTGTTGGTGTGTCATGTCGTTAGCTTCCTTCCTATTAGCATAAATTTATACAGGTTCCATAAAACCTCCAGCTCATGTGACTTCTATGAAGTTTCTTGTACTAATGTCGTTCGTCGAATTACAGCAGTTCATTTTCGTATCTTAAAAATATAAGGCACTGATCGTAAGCAAAACATGTAATAGCGAGTAAATATACCAGTGGAGAACAGAATGTCAACAAGTGGATGTAGCACAATCCCTACAACGAGGCTCTGCCAAGCGAACAATCTATAATTAATACCACAGTGTGACCTAAACTCTATGTCTGTACACAGTATATCAGCATTTCTATATACCAAATTAAAGAGTAGTTATTACAACAAACAGAAATGTATAAATATGCAATCCATACGCAAAGCAGCAAATATATATCTTACATAATAAACAGGTCATTAGCATCGTATCAGCATAAGCAAATAAATGTTCATATATAATCTTAATAAGTAAACATGAAGGCGCAAGCAGATAAATCACAAAGTATAACTTACATACATAACCATATCAGCACAACTAATCAGGTGACAATTATAATTTAAACAAATAAGCACAGCACGCACATAATAAAAAAAAATGTGACATCAGTGAAAAAGCATAGCAGCCAAGCGATGCATAATATACATAAGTAACAACCCTGTTCATTAATCAATCATTGCCAAAATCAGTTAATGTACGCAAGCACGTCGCTTCACAAGTAAATTCATAGAACATAAAATTTAGCACAAAGTATAAGTCACGTAATCGCGAGCTGCAAATTACGTCTAAAGTACGTACCTAAGTGGAAATATGTTACCTGAAAAATAAACTCAATTAATAATTACCTTTTTAGTTTATTAGTTTCTTCTTCGAAATTACATTCTTCCTGAAATTTTATCGATAGCAAGTCCTCTTAACATCGGACACACACAGAATTTACATGAAGGTCTTAAATATTTTATACAACCGTATCCTGAAAAATACTGAACGTTAATAACATAATTTACCAAGTCATTATTGCTTTTTTTTACTGAATTTCATCAGAGAAATTAGACTGTGTATTTGTTTACGGCTGTCAGTGCATTCGCTCTGAGCGCTCGATCAGCTGTAGGTACGCGTGACGTAGGAAGTAATTGTTTGCGGTCAACGACTGCCTTGCGCGGCGCGCAGACTTAACTGTTGCTTTGAGTCTGTGCCGCCGCCGGAACACGGCGCGGTATCCTTGTACTCTCCGCATGTTTACGTATAACTGTTGGTTTCTCGAAAGTATGTCATTCCACAAAAATTTTAACGTTAGATATATGATGTACTCCCTTAGAGCGCCGAGATTTAAGAGTTTCTACTTCGACAGTTATCATGAATAATTTTGCGAACTCTATATGGACCGTTATAAAGCAGGAAAAATTTGCAACACAAGCCTTTTCCTTTGTGAGACAAATGGTGAGACTTAATTAACACCTTTTGACCAACTGACACGGTTTTTAAACGACCAGGACGTTTAACTGATTTTTCTCTTCTAGCAGCCGCAGATGCAATATTTTGTAGAGCCAGGTTGACAGCTTCAGAATGCCGCAGTTTCCGTGAAGGTGGAAAAGGAACGATTTCAGAAGTGCGATTTGTCGGTGCTTTATTTTTTAATATCAATATAGGCGGTAAAGAAGTTGAACCATTAGGGAGTTCATACAGAATGTTCTGAAAAATATGAAGATACTGATCCCACGTTCTGTGATTCTGATGACAATAAAGTCGACACAATTTATTTATTTCCTTCATCCATCTCTATGAAGCGTTAGATTGAGGGTGAAAAAGTGAAATGAAAATTGGTTTAATCTTACGACGCCGTAGAGTACGAAGCCAAATTTTAGAGCGAAACTGTGATCCTTTATCTGATATAACCTTATCAACATGTCCCACTTCTATAAGAAAATGTTAGATGAAAGCGTTAGATACTGAACGAGCTGTTGCTTTATGTAAAGGTGTAAAACACACATATTTTGATGTAAATTCCATTGCTACCAAAATGTACGCAAAACCATTAGTAGAACGAACCACTGGACCGAACAAATCGACTGCAGCCATGTCTTTCAATTTCGCTGGAATGATAGGAAACAACGGTGCTCTGTGAGAAATAGTTGGCGGCTTAGCCTTTTGACATAATTTGCATTTGGCAAGAACAGATCGAATACGTTTTTCCATATTACTGAAGTAGCAATTTTCTCGCAATTTATGAAAGCATTTTCTGGGACCAAAGTGTGCATAACTGAAATGTGTGTACCAAATCAATTTATTGACCCACTCATCAGGAATACAAATTAACCAAACGGAGTTGTTGACAGATTTTCGTTTAAAAAGAATATAATTGCGAACTACAGGGTGTTTCAAAAATGACCGGTATATTTGAAACGGCAATAAAAACTAAACGAGCAGCGATAGAAATACACCGTTTGTTGCAATATGCTTGGGACAACAGTACATTTTCAGGCAGACAAACTTTCGAAATTACAGTAGTTACAATTTTCAACAACAGATGGCGCTGCGGTCTGGGAAACTCTATAGTACGATATTTTCCACATATCCACCGTGCGTAGCAATAATATGGCGTAGTCTCTGAATGAAATTACCCGTAACCTTTGACAACGTGTCTGGCGGAATGGCTTCACATGCAGATGAGATGTACTGCTTCAGCTGTTCAATTGTTTCTGGATTCTGGCGGTACACCTGGTCTTTCAAGTGTCCCCACAGAAAGAAGTCACAGGGGTTCATGTCTGGCGAATAGGGAGGCCAATCCACGCCGCCTCCTGTATGTTTCGGATAGCCCAAAGCAAACACACGATCATCGAAATATTCATTCAGGAAATTAAAGACGTCGGCCGTGCGATGTCGCCGGCCACCATCTTGCATAAACCACGAGGTGTTCGCAGTGTCGTCTAAGGCAGTTTGTACCGCCACAAATTCACGAAGAATGTCCAGATAGCGCGATGCAGTAATCGTTTCGGATCTGAAAAATGGGCCAATGATTCCTTTGGAAGAAATGGCGGCCCAGACCAGTACTTTTTGAGGATGCAGGGACGATGGGACTGCAACATGGGGCTTTTCGGTTCCCCATATGCGCCAGTTCTGTTTATTGACGAAGCCGTCCAGGTAAAAATAAGCTTCGTCAGTAAACCAAATGCTGCCCACATGCATATCGCCGTCATCAATCCTGTGCACTATATCGTTAGCGAATGTCTCTCGTGCAGCAATGGTAGCGGCGCTGAGGGGTTGCTGCGTTTGAATTTTGTATGGATAGAGGTGTAAACTCTGGCGCATGAGACGATACGTGGACGTTGGCGTCATTTGGACCGCAGCTGCAACACGGCGAACGGAAATCCGAGGCCGCTGTTGGATCACCTGCTGCACTAGCTGCACGTTGCCCTCTGTGGTTGCCGTACGCGGTCGCCCTACCTTTCCAGCACGTTCATCCGTCACGTACGCGGTCGCCCTACCTTTCCAGCACGTTCATCCGTCACGTTCCCAGTCCGTTGAAATTTTTCAAACAGATCCTTTATTGTATTGCTTTTCGGTCCTTTGGTTACATTAAACCTCCGTTGAAAACTTCGTCTTGTTGCAACAACACTGTGTTCTAGGCGGTGGAATTCCAACACCAGAAAAATCCTCTGTTCTAAGGAATAAACCATGTTGTCTACATCACACTTGCACGTTGTGAACAGCACACACTTACAGCAGAAAGACGACGTACAGAATGGTGCACCCACAGACTGCGTTGTCTTCTATATCTTTCACATCACTTGCAGCGCCATCTGTTGTTGAAAATTGTAAATACCGTAATTTCGAAAGTTTGTCCGCCTGAAAATGTACTGTTGTCCCAAGCATATTGCAACAAACGGTGTATTTCTATCGCTGCTCGTTTAGTTTTTATTGCCGTTTCAAATATACCGGTCATTTTTGAAACACCCTGTAAATAATACTGTGTAATCGCTACGCTTTCCTTTCTCCTCCACTTCTCCTTAATGTCCATCCAGATTGGATCCTTATTTTGCTCCTTAGCGATGTCCTGGAGCGAAGACAAAATAAAATTCTCAAACGCAACACCTTGAATATACATCAGACAATAATTGTTTTCCTTGCAGTCCTCCTCAGCACTTTGTTTCAAACCTATAGGTGCACGTGATAAAGCATCAGCAATAATATTTGAAGAACCCTGTATGTAAACAATACTAAAGTCAAATTCCTGTAGATACAGCGCCCATCGTGACAATCTTCCATGTGTTAATTTTGCTGACATAAGAAATTCCAGAGCTAGATGATTGGTGTAAACCTTAGTATGTCTGCCATACAAAAATATGTGAAATTTTGTGAAAGCCCATACAACAGCCAAAGCCTCAAGTTCCGTAATCGAATAATTCTTTTCTGATTTAGAGAGAACACGACTTCCAAATGCAATAGTTTTCTGTACTACAACGCCGTTTTATTCTATCTCTTGAAATAAGTGTGCACCTAGGCCTTTGTACAATGAGTCCGTCGCCAAACAAAAATCTTTAGATAAATCCGGATGTGAAAGAAGTGGAGCAGCAACTAAAGCATCACGAAGTTTCAAAGGGTACAGTACCGCCCGACATTGAAAATAGGTTCAACATACTTAGTTATTTTTGCCAGAACAACACATTTTTTTTTGTAAAATAACTCAATTTCAATTAATACAGCGAAGCCGGATACCAGTGTGGGAAAGAATGACGATTTATTTATTTAATTAATCACATGTGCACTCCCACAAAATAAATCCCTACATCCAGTTTGGTGAGATCTGTGAAATGAATGAATGTATGGTCATCTGCTAACTGCAGATAGTGAATGTGAATATATGATCATCTTTGAGACGATCCTTTGGCCACCTTTGGTGGGACCAAAGAGATGAAACTTACCTGAGCTTTGAGCGCCTGAAATGTGACTGACCAATACGGTAGCAAGGTGCTCCCCCACTTCAGCAGAGGTGCGAGAGGACCTGAAGAACGGCCATGTTTCAGCACTCTGCCGCTGGATCTTGTGCTGTTAAGATCTGCCTTAGTTGTGCTCCATAAAGACAAAAGAGTGGAGACATGGTATGCATGTGGAATATTTAAGAGTAGTTTGAAATAATAATTTCTCTATTTCAGGAACTTTTGTGGGGAGAATTAAATGTCAGGCAGGTAATATTAATGGGATCGTAGTAATCTTCGGACGTGACCAACGGTCACAATGAAACCACGTGTAGCAATAAGTTGAATACTTCCGTGTGCTTAAGTTAAGCTGAACTACTAGCGTGTGTACAATCAGTTGAAATATTTAAGAAATAGCGTGTGTACCATAAGTTGAAATATTTAAGAAATGGCGTGTGCTGGACTTGAAATTAGAGACGAGTACTTCCACGTGGTGAGTACTGTGTGAGTCTCAATCTGTGTATGAGACAAAGGATAAAGAGAAGTACTCGTCCATGGTATCAGTTGAGGACTCGCGTGTGTGATGAATATGTTCTTAATATTACTTTGCGTGATATGATTCCGTGTGACGCTAGATTCAAACTCTGAGAGAGAAGCAAGGTGAGTCGGCCGTCTATCCAGCAACGCCACTTGGCTTGCATTGCACAGGAAGACGTGCATATATCTCCAGAGTTCATAGTGGGAAAGTAGAATTACAAAGTGGGGCAGTGTCGTGTGAAACTGGGATAAATACTAATTGAAGTGGGAAAGCTGAAAGTGATAGTGTTGTGACTATTCATTGTGTTGTATTCCATGTCGTAGTGTGGTGTATGTCATGTAATTTGGGTATGTGTGGTTTGCATGGGAGAGTAGCAAGGTAGTTTCAAAAGATTAGTGGATTATGATTGTTCCTTCGGTACCGCTCGGTCTGGAGGAAAGTTTCGTGATGATGATTGTGAGAGTCGAAGTGTGAGGTTTAATAAAAGATCCACCATCCTATCCAGAAAGTGCACTGTAGCGTTAAATAATTACGAGACCATAAGGTAGAGAATTACCAATGTAAAGCCATGCCCACTGGGCGGAATTTCTCATGTGTTATTGTTGTAGGTTATAGAATTTGTGTGTTTAGGTTATAGAATTTATCGGAATAAATAAGATAGTGAAAAGAAAAAGATTGGTGGACTTTTCCTTCGAATTGTATGTTGTCATGATGTCCCGAATTTATAATGTGTGCGCCATTCATATTCAGTGCGGTGGCCACATGTTGATAAAAGGCGTTAAATAAAAGACAAAAAGAAAATGTGGTATTGCCAGTGCGTAGTGAACAGTCAGGGTTCTGTAAATTACTGATAGTCAGATGTGCGTTTCCGTTGCGTATTATTCATACAGGAGGATAATTTGTAACTTAATTGTGAGTACGAGAGTTCATGTTACTCGATAAATAAGAATGAATCCACTCGCTTGGCAGACCACTCATCTTGCGGGCCTGACTGCTTGTTGCCACAGTATGAGCAAGGCATGTGGGTGCCTCTCAAGTTGTTCAAATTCTGATTGAGCTTCCTCATCCCAACACCAATTAGAATTCTTTCCAGATAGTTTACATAAACGAGGTGTGGCCAAATCGTCCAATCTAACAAAGCGTCTAAGAAAATTAGAGACACCAAGGAAACTACGAACATCACGTTTTGTAGTAGGAACAGCATAATTACGAATAGCATCTAGTTTCTCTGGATCAGGAAGAATACCTTCTGTAGAAATAATATGACCAAGAAATTTCACCTGAGAACGACCAAATTCAGACTTTTCCAAGTTCACTGTAATGCCAACTCTTGCAAAAATACGTAATAATGAATTCAAAATTTTGTTGTGCTCACTCCAAAAACGTTTAGCAATAAGAATATCGTCAACATATGAAGTAATATTGTTACGAAGATAAACAGGTAAAATTTCGTTTAAACTACGAATGAATGCTGCAGAAAATATAATAAGTCCAAACGGTAATTTCCGAAATCACTTTTGGGTAAAATAGTCATATCTGGTTATTCTTTACAGATTTTCTAGATAGATTGATAGTTGAAGAGTTGTTTTTGATAGGTACAAAGAATAGTAAAAGAGTAGGCAGCAGTGCAGAAAACTAAAAGGGAATAGCACTACTACAGCTCGGGGCCCTGTGCACGCTACGGCACATATTCACTTAGTGTAGTGAATCCCCTGAGGACGTTAATAGCCGCACATAAATTCCAGTTTGTGGCTTAGTGGCCAATTTGGTGGAAGTGCGTACATAAATTGATCTAACCATGAACATGGATGTATGTCATTCTCAGAATTGCGAAAGAACTTAAATTTCCGAACAGTCAAAGTTTTCTCCTCGTGGCGTCAAAGACCTACCGTGTCTGTCCCAGTCTGAATGTCGATTATTGTCAAGTTCGCGCACCTGGCGCTCTCTTGTTGCATCCCGTAAATGAAATAAATTATTGTCTTCAAAGCCCTCTGCTATCTGTGATTCTAAATTTCTTCTGCTGTTTTTTCCTACGATTTCGCCTTCAATTTGTTTGACTTGCTTTTGTAATGCCTCAAATTCCCTTTTAACGCGTTCATTAAATTTTCCTTGATTTTCAACATGTTTATTAATGTTCTGGTACGCTTTGGTTTCTGCAAATGGCAATGGAGCTGTATCATCTGAATCTCTGTCCCCATTTAAACTAAGACTTGTCAGTTTATCTGAAATCTCCTCAACTCTTTCCGATAAGTCACCTATTTTTTTTCTGTTTATTTACATCTTCCGTAAGTGTTGCGACTCGGGTTTCAGTGTTAACCCATTTAGTATATAACTGTTCATACTGTTGTGTTAGGTTATTTAATCTATCATTTGGTACGGATTCCTCGATTCTCTCAAATATTTCTTCCTTATCATGTGTGCATTGTAAATTTAACTCTGAAAATTTCTGTACTATCATGCGATCCCTTTCTTCCTGTTCTCTGTCCTGTTCCTCTTGTATAATTTCTATTGAAATTAAACTATTATTGTGAGCATTCAAAATCGGTTGTACTTCTTCTCTAATTTCTTTGTTTGATTCAACTTTCATGTTTTTGAAACATGTCCCTATTCATGAGTCTAACCGTGTTGTCATTGCTTTGATCTTGGTTTTAATAGTTCCTATAACTGTTTCAATTGTTCCTATTTGTGATCCCACTGAATCTAACCATGATGCCAAATTTTATATTGCACTCATCAACTGCTCCATATTAACCAGTTCAAAATGCTTTTTCGCCCCTAACATTTCCCACAAAACCAGCTTCCTTCGACATAGCCGTGAAGCTATCTGTGTTCGATACTATTCGAGAATTTTCTGTCATTAATATCGAATTATGAAAATTTTTTGATTGTGAAAAACTTTGAATTGGTTCCGCACTATTTTCCCGACTTATTAAATAGTTTTCCACTTCATTATTCATCATACTGTTCTCCTGTGTTGGCGAGTTCGCCATGTTAACAATTTCGTCATTCTCACTATCCATCATCTTTGCCTTTTTCATCGATCATTTACAAAACATACAAAACTCGTCACTATATGAAAATTACACACAATGACACTTTATCACCAACAATATCATTCACACGAAATGCTTCCCTCAAACACGATTAACGAACAACTGAAATCTTCATAATTGCACAAAATTGTCAAATGCGTATACAAGACAACAAAAATTAAATTCTGCAAAAAATTCCATTAGAAGAATGACAATTACCAAATCTACACATGCAATATAGACTACAATTACTACAACAATACTACTGTCTGCTATTTTTACAATCAGAAGAATTCCAACAGACGATCCTGGCAGGGTCACCACATGCATGGGGGCTTAATTATTTATAATGCAAATACTTTTAAATTTTTTAGTAGCTGACTGTCCGCTTACACAGTCTCGTAAACGGTTGGCCCTGACTAGTATTGCTCCGCAATCTGACTGCATAGAATAACAACAAAGAATGAAAGAAAACTTCCATTAACACAATTAATTAATTTAGTCCCCAGCAACTATAAAACCTACGAAACAACAAAACACAAGTGTAGCTGTTCTGTGTGTGGAAGTGTGATTCAACGTACACATCTGGCACGGTTCTTCCTCAATAAGACCAGATATTTTAAACACCATTTATACTGAAGTAATTTAAAAAAACCAGAAATACTATAATTGCACATAGAAACCAGAAATACAGTCTAATACAAGAACACGAGCCAGATGCTTTGTTGACTGAACCTGTGACCAAGAGGCATTATTGCTTAAGACATTGAAATAATAAAAAAAAAGAAATTTTTTACCTTCATATATATTGATGAAAAGCACACTCTGATCATTACAGCATCCCCAATCCAACAATATCTGATGTCTAGCCCATCAAAACAATATGACAACATCTGAACAAGCACTCTCCATGGGAACTTCTCAACAATGACTCGCCACTGCTACATCTCAATAGCACTCTCCACCACGACTTCTCGACAAGAACTCTCCACCACCACATCTCAACAAGCACTCTCCTCGACGACTTCTCGACAAGAACTGCCTACTGCTGCTTCTCAATAATCACTCTCCACCACGACTTCTCGACAAGAGCTGCCAGTGGAGGCGGCTGAATAATACTCTTTGGCGCAATCTCTGGCGCTGTGGCTCAGTGTAGCCACCTTTCAAAGGATCGGTGTGACCAATTTATGTACCCATTCAATACATATCACTCATCTGAAATTGCAAAAAAGAAGGGAAATCTTCTGCATCTTAGAGAATTGGGTTTTTCAGATATCAAGAACATTAAAGCGTTGTATGATGAGATGGCTTCTTACACGTACAAAGACGTTGACAGGAATGTATTCGAAGTGCCTGAAATTAAATTATTTCTATTTGAAAAAGGAGGTGATGTGTCTCAATATACGAGCAGTTACAGAAATTCCTAGCGGAAACAAGTTCAGTTTTAAGGTAGAAAGAGGCATTTAACAGGGAATGTAGATGAAAGTGACATGGACTTGAAACCTGCTTATACTACGAAAATGATGCGCTGAGAAAACAAAACTCGAGATTAAAATAAACTGGTTAACAGCAACTTTATTCATAAATATTACAAGAATTTCCGTGATCCTCTTTCCACATAAATCTCATTTGTAGCTTCTTATGTCATTTGGAAGTTCTTTCTTTCGCTCAGAATAAGATGCAGATAATAAAAATGATAATACAACAGTGCGACTCTGTAAGAATGACCAAGAAATAATGATTTAGGGATATATTTAAGATTTCCCCACTCGCCTTTTTTGGCCATATTTGATATTTTGGTTAATGTCAGAAGAACAGTGATGTATTTGTCAAAAGGCTCAAGAAACTCAGAACAGGATGCTTCCTGCAAGCTGTTAAACGTATTTCTCCGAAAGATTGCCCCCCCCCCCCCCGCCCTGGAACAATTGGGAACTGAAAGTGGTCCTCAGTAAGTAAAATTAGTCACATCTAGGAAAGACACTGAAACAATACACCCTAAGTAAATGACATACACATGGATCTTTATACTAGTCATCTCACTGTGCACCAATATTCATGCTCTGTCCATGACAAGTGGAGCGGTAGCCACACTCACTAGCCTCGGGCACTGCACACAGTTATAACCCCATCATCACTCACGTTGCCCTCCCCTGGTGGCTGAGTGGTCAGCGCGACGGAATGTCACACCTAATGGCCCGGGTTCGATTCCCTGCTGGGTCGTAGATTTTCTCCGTTCAGGGACTGGGTGTTGTCCCTACCATCATCATTTCATCCCTATCGACACGCACGTGCCGAAGTGGCGTCAACTCGAAAGACTTGCACCAGGCGAACAGTCTACCTGACGGAAGGCCCTAGCCATACGGCATTTCCATTATCACTCACGTTTACTCTACTGTTAGGTTTCAGATCCTCGACTGTACTGAATAATGCTTGTGTGTGTGTGTGTGTGTGTGTGTGTGTGTGTGTGTGTGTATCACCTGTGGAAAGTGAAATGGGTTGTTAGGGCGACAGTAGATTTGGTCAGTCAATTTCTTTCTTCCAGCCCTCACCTGCAGCACATCTTAAGGGCTTGGTGGAGGCGTCCAAGTGCGGTGTCACTAGAATGTCACTGTCAGTCGTGTCTCTGACTGTGACCGTGATGACAGAGTGACGGCGTAGTTGACAATGGCCGTGAATTTCCTCCAGAAAGCAGGCACGTCTCTCATGACTCAGGGTAGGCTTCCTTGTGTTGTTGAATGGTGGATCCTGTATTGTATTCCGGAATTTCGCTCTGGGTGTCACAGGCTCATGGTGTTGGCTGTGATGGTAATACCAGAATGATTTAGTACACGAATGGTAGAGTACTTATACGCTCCAAACTCTTTTCGTTTAGGCTTAAGGCCCATACTCTAATAATTCCTTGGTGGCAAAGTAATGAAAGGCTTCCATCAATCTGATAGTGTATTGGAGTGTCAGCTGTTGCTATAACGCACCCAGCTGGCTCCCCTTCCAAACGACAGTTGGCCATGTTTTGTTTTGCAATGTATAACACTCTCACCCACCAGCAGCTGGCTCTGTTGCAACTCATTCCCACTCTGACATATTTTTTGAGCTAATACATTGATATGCTACAACACGAACACTCATTTGTTGCATGCAGTATTACCATTGTGTACTCTCCAGGTGTGATTCTTACAAACCTACAACGAATATTATACCAACAGACCTAACCTCACATCCTGTTAAGGTCATAACCTTACACTTTTAAAACGAATACTGAGAGAGCAACAGCGCAAATAGTATGTATAGTTCTAAAATCAACTAATCAACTATATTTACAACTAAATGCGTGTGAATATACTCTCGTGGTATTAACTTATGCTTATGAAACCGAGAACACTGACTATTTGTATTGAATATACTACAAAATAAACACATAACAGCATCCAACAGTCGTTAAACATAAATTCAGCAAGCAATTTCCATGCTCTATAGTGAGTAGAAGACTTCGTCAGTTACATAATGCTGGTAGAGCCAAACAGCAACCCGATAACCAGTATTAAACAAACATTCCAGAATGGAGAGACATGTTTTTCTTGTGGGTACTACCAGTGTGTCTTAGGAGGAGAGAGACGTAATCGTCTTATAAGCGAGAAACTATTAAGAAAAACACAATACCAATGACTATGAGGGCATTCTGGTCTTGGTTCTACAGGAGGACCAAACACAACTATTGAAAAGAAACAGATCTTCCACCAGAACAATGTATGCTTCTTCACCTTGATGTGCAGATACAGACCAAGCAGCAAAGAACCAGCCTTACTTCCTCACCTACCTCCCCTCCTCCCTTCCTCTCTTCGCTAAAATAGGTAGGGATATTGGTTTTGCAAGGCTGTTGTAACCTCATACTGATGGTACACAAAGAGGTTGATTTGCTGACGATGCCCTGCAATCATTGGTGCTGTGTTGACAATGATATACTGTTCCAGATCTGTAGAAATCAAACTTTTTTCTAGGAAATGCCAACTCCAGAGGCAACAGCAAAATACTTAAGTTTTTTTCATAGAGAGGGCAGAATCAGCCTTCTGGAAAAACAATGGCCAAAAGCATGCTACAGCCCTAGTCTGTCTCTAGCGGTGGGAAGAGGTATCTCCAGGGGATGCACATGCCAAAAGGGTCGCCACTTTGATCAGCAGCCGTTGAGGCAGCTGCGGGCAATCGTTATTCAATACACCACTGCTGACCACAACCATCTCTGCTTGGCGTTTCCAGCACCCTCACATAGGCCACACTCTCACCTAGTCTCACTGCACTTGGAGTTAGCGTCTGTGGAAGTCTTGCAAATAAATTGTTAGGTTTCTATGTGTACAAAGTGCAAAGAAGCAGCTCTTGCTAATACTATGTCTAAATACTGGAAACCTAATTTGACATGATCACTTGATGTTAGAAAAAGATATATAAGTACAATATAAATCATTGTTCCCACTAACTTTCCCAAATTCTCAAAAATCGCAAAATTCCTCAGAATTCCTATGAAATTTTACAATTTTTTCCTATATTTTGAAAAATTCCACAGAACTTATATTTATACTCAACTGTAGTATCACGAATGTTAACGAAGGTAAACTACACGCTTTTTCAACTATTTTCAATGTTTTTAAAGAGTTTTCATCATATTTCAATTATTTTCCCCAATATTTTTCAACATTTGCGTCATTTGTACAAAGATCTCGCAAAAATGTTTCACTTATTTACAGGAAAAATCGTGAAATTAAAATCATAAAATCTGTATATACATGTTTCTAGGTATTTATGTTTAAAATTATATCCTAATTTTTGCTTTAGAACATCTTTATTGTGATATTCATAATAATCTCCAAGTTTTCACCTTTTTGTATCTCAGTTTAATATTTTAATATTAAAAAAATTGAGAGTTCTATCCACTTATTAGTTTTTCTTTGTTGGAGAAAATAATTTTAAATGTATTATTGAGCGCCATCTAAATTTTCTCCCTATATATTTTCTCTATAACACATTAGTTTTCTTAAATAGTTTAGTACTGTTTATGTTTCTGAGTTTTTCAGTAGACGCTACATTTATATGGATAAAATTTAATAAAGAAAATTTAAATTTATTTATCATCAAGATATTTCTTTAGGAATTTATATGTATCATAAACAAAACTACTTTTGGTAACTACATTATATGTCTTCTAAATGAAATCAAAAAACGATGAAAACGAAAAGTGCAAAACCAAAAGATTATACACCTGAAGAGGCAATATATATGTTATCTGATAATATAGACATTTTTCAGTTATCTGAAAATAAGAACAAAAGCATGAAATTTACAGCTTTTGTTGATGAAGTTGAAGAGTGCAACGGATAAAGGTTAAGATATGATAATTTAAAAAAAGTGTCTAAAATTAAGAACAAATAAGAAACTCTGAAGTAATATTATATATTTGTGTCATATGTTAAATCTTTTTTCCATACCTAATTACATACTAAAGTGTATTAGCTGGTATTTTATCATTAAAATTAGTACATAATATCTGTGTCATTATTAGGTTTACCTTAATATTTTTTTCTGTAGGTCATGTCTAAGACATAAAAGTATAACCTTTAATAAAATTACATGGATTTTTTCAGCAGGTCCCTTTATTTAGGCATTTAAAATCTGGAGTGAATTATAAGTTTTCAAAAAATTTTCTGGTTTCTTTAAATACCACATTTCTTGTGAAAATATTTGATTTATTCCATTTTTCAAATATAAGAAATGTAATTTGACATCATCATAAAATCTAGAACCAAGCAACTGATTATTTTTACTATTTCTTTCAAACACAGCAAAAATAACTAGGCCATAGGAAACTCCATTGAATTCTACTAATTTGTCAAACTGATCTCTAAATTCTCTTACCACTTAAT
Source organism: Schistocerca piceifrons (assembly GCF_021461385.2). Lineage (NCBI taxonomy): Eukaryota > Metazoa > Arthropoda > Insecta > Orthoptera > Acrididae > Schistocerca > Schistocerca piceifrons. Next base: position 211,778,118 of record NC_060141.1, read on the forward strand.
CATATTATTTCTGAGTCTGTTATTTGTAAAAGCAAATCGGTTACTTAGGATTTTTTAATGTAATTTCTTGCTGTGCACCTGAAACACGAATTTCTGTATTCCTAGTTATAGTTTTTCATTGTTTTGGTGAAGTACTTTTTAATCTGACTCCAACATCAGTAAAATCAGTCCAATGAAAAAATAATGTCATTCTGACTTGAATTCAAAGTGGAAATTACAGGTTAGTTTCCTCCCCACATTACTTCTTTATTATCTTCAAAAATTCGTCCAAAATTTTCCCCTGGTTATAGTACTTCATCTTTCTTTCTTTTTATCTTACCATTACTGATTACATGCCCCCCATACAGACTTAATCAGTATGAGTGAAGTCAAATATTACAAAACTGCTGATAAAATAAAAGGATGTTCGATTGTAGATAAAATATTATTTCCTTTCTTCATGTGACAAAATGAAATAATTTCGCTACATGGTTTTTGATTAAGTTCTTACGTGGTTTGCTATCATATGTCAGCTAATCTGTTCCATCAACTGTTGTAACATTTATAAAATTTTTGAAGAACTGAACATTATTTGACTGCAGCTAGCCATTGCCAATATTTATACTAATATCTACATCTTTGTTAGGAATATTTAGGTTATTTTTCTTACTCATTCACTGGGAAGGAATAAAAGTTATAGCCCTAAATCTTATTCATTTACATAGGATAAAATTTATTAATTCATTTGTAAAATTACTGTTATAGCAGCACCGCTAAAGACAATCAAATAATTATATTCGACAGTAATATTTCTTTCCAAATCCCGGTTTTATCATGAATTGGAATAAATCAGCGATAATTCGAGTCATAAATCGTTAGCACATCAAATTCTACATTAGAGTTAAATGAAACCATAACAAAAGTTTGAAAATGAAAATAATCATAATTTTTACAAATATTCCATCAGCTAAATTGAAATTAACATTAATTAATGTACTTGTTTGGAATGCTATTGCCAATAAGTTTTTCATTGGTTGCCATAATATTTCATTAATAAACCCTAAAGAATTTCCAATAATACCTTTTATTACCATATGAGATTAAACACAGCATTCACTAATAACTATATTTAAAATTACATCTGCTTTAATGTATGTGTTAGGTTCATTTGCATCAAGAAATGTTTTTAAATTTTTTAAACTATATGGACCAGGTCGAACTTCTATTGTTTCTCTGTCACAATACAGTTTATTGTTTTTGATGTAATATTTGGAATGAAAAATGTTGCATAAAACCACCTAATCCAACTTCTTTACAACTATATTTTTTTGTGAACTGATGAACTACCACTTCATTGAAAGAATCAACAGCTAAAACTGTCTTCAGGTATATTAAGCGACTTATTTATTACTAATAAATCTTTGCTAATGAAATGAGCCAAGGAGGTTGGGACCTAAAAAGACGAATTTAAGAGAAAAATAAAAAAATTAACACGGTAAGCTTTTATGAATTCATTTCATCACCCAATAATTGGTGCAAAAGGAGATGGAGAAACAATATTACTGATCAAATACTATATTTTAGCTCCAGGTTGGTTAAACTGCAATTAAATAAATAATTTTTGTGTCTATTTTAAATGTTTGGATACCAAAAGTTAAGAGTTTATGAAGCTGTGTGAAAAAGTGAAAGAGACTATTGCTGTTTTTCTTGAAAATAGTGTTGACATTATACCAATCTTTTATTTGATGATTACACCCTTGAATAATAAGATACAGTTTGGAAATAGTTTGGTAGCTATAGACATAAATTGTATGTATGTTTACATGCTTTATGTACACTCCTGGAAATGGAAAAGAGAACACATTGACACCGGTGTGTCAGACCCACCATACTTGCTCCGGACACTGCGAGAGGGCTGTACAAGCAATGATCACACGCACGGCACAGCGGACACACCAGGAACCGCGGTGTTGGCCGTCGAATGGCGCTAGCTGCGCAGCATTTGTGCACCGCCGCCGTCAGTGTCAGCCAGTTTGCCGTGGCATACGGAGCTCCATCGCAGACTTTAACACTGGTAGCATGCCGCGACAGTGTGGACGTGAACCGTATGTGCAGTTGACGGACTTTGAGCGAGGGCGTATAATGGGCATGCGGGAGGCCGGGTGGACGTACCGCCGAATTGCTCAACACGTGGGGCGTGAGGTCTCCACAGTACATCGATGTTGTCGCCAGTGGTTGGAGGAAGGTGCACGTGCCCGTCGACCTGGGACCAGACCGCAGCGACGCACGGATGCACGCCAAGACCGTAGGATCCTACGCAGTGCCGTAGGGGACCGCACCGCCACTTCCCAGCAAATTAGGGACACTGTTGCTCCAGGGGTATCGGCGAGGACCATTCGCAACCGTCTCCATGAAGCTGGGCTACGGTCCCGCACACCGTTAGGCCGTCTTCCGCTCACGCCCCAACATCGTGCAGCCCGCCTCCAGTGGTGTCGCGACAGGCGTGAATGGAGGGACGAATGGAGACGTGTCGTCTTCAGCGATGAGAGTCGCTTCTGCCTTGGTGCCAATGATGGTCGTATGCGTGTTTGGCGCCGTGCAGGTGAGCGCCACAATCAGGACTGCATACGACCGAGGCACACAGGGCCAACACCCGGCATCATGGTGTGGGGAGCAATCTCCTACACTGGCCGTACACCACTGGTGATAGTCGAGGGGACACTGAATAGTGCACGGTACATCCAAACCGTCATCGAACCCATCGTTCTACCATTCCTAGACCGGCAAGGTAACTTGCTGTTCCAACAGGACAATGCACGTCCGCATGTATCCTGTGCCACCCAACGTGCTCTAGAAGGTGTAAGTCAACTACCCTGGCCAGCAAGATCTCCGGATCTGTCCCCCATTGAGCATGTTTGGGACTGGATGAAGCGTCGTCTCACGCGGTCTGCACGTCCAGCACGAACGCTGGTCCAACTGAGGCGCCAGGTGGAAATGGCATGGCAAGCTGTTCCACAGGACTACATCCAGCATCTCTACGATCGTCTCCATGGGAGAATAGCAGCCTGCATTGCTGCGAAAGGTGGATATACACTGTACTAGTGCCGACATTGTGCATGCTCTGTTGCCTGTGTCTATGTGCCTGTGGTTCTGTCAGTGTGATCATGTGATGTATCTGACCCCAGGAATGTGTCAATAAAGTTTCCCCTTCCTGGGACAATGAATTCACGGTGTTCTTATTTCAATTTCCAGGAGTGTATTTGATATTACTCTAGAACTTCAGCAACACCTATAGCCTTAAACAAATGATCATTGTTTTCATCAAGTAACATAAAACATTCTTTATTATTATTAGAAAGACAAAAATATATTACATAATTGAAACTCATCAAAACTGCATTATTAACAGATAGTGAAAAACGATGTATATTTATTAACAAATAAAGATTATATCCCCATATTATACCATCCAAAAAAGTAGCCAAAAAGTTAAAAACGTGTTATGAGTTAAATATGATGAATATAAATTAAAGAAAGGAGAAGAACAACTTATAATTGAAATTGAAAATAAACATAAAACGAAAGATCGAGTATTACAAGAAATAAAGAGAGAAATATAATGTTTAGTAAGATTAGTATTAAAAGTCTAAAATAGAAAAGAATGATATCATACACATTGGTAGTATGTATATATTACAAAAATATCACATTTATAGTGTTGTGAAACAATGAAAAATATAGATCATCAACATATCATATGATCTGGCAAGAAGAAGGGATCAGTTGGAGGGATCAGTTGGTAGTATACATTTTGAGGCAGCAAGGGATCACCAATTTAGTACTGGAAGGAAGAGTGGGTGGTAAAAATTGTAGAGGGCTACCAAGAGATGGTGTAGGTTGCAGTAGTTACTCACAGATGAAGAGCCTTCACATGGTAGAGTAGCATGGAGAACTGCATCAAACCAATCTTTTGGACTGTAGACGAAAACAACAACAATACAACTACAGTTAGCAACAAGGTGTTAAAATTGAGTTACATAATCTCAGTGAAGAAGAAAGAAAACATATTATAATCCTAAAGGACACTTTCCTGAAAATACGTCTTTTATTTTATTTCAAATTCTATTCAGCAGAGGAAGATACCACAAAAATATTTTAAATTTCACTTTCTAGGCAGCAGAGCCATTCACACTTGTTGTCCTCATACAATGGGGAAGTAGTCTTCTTTCAGTGTGACACAACCCAATGGCACCATAAAATGGCGCTTGCAAAGAAAAGGTTATTTCCATACACAACCAAAACAAGAAGATTCAGAGACAGAAATGGCTAAAGAAGATTATTCGTCTAGTGGATGCAGTTATTGTCCTTCAGATGGATATTCACCTGAGAATGACATGGTAAGTCGAAAATACTTAGTTTTTTAAACATTTCAAACATTCAGGCTTGAGTCTGTGTCAAAGTTAAATATTATTCCATAATTATAACTATGATATACTCGCTAATTAAAATATATATTTATGTGTGTATCATGAACAAATTGTACTCCTCATATGAATTACTGCATTACTGTTAATAATTTTAATATTATAAGTCTATTTGAATAATATATTAAGGTATGTTATGTGTGTTAAAGTGGCTTTTGTCTTTCTCATTCTGAATACTTTGTTTGGCTTAGGATGCTGAAGAATGTAAAAGTTTTCCCGGAGTAGCACCTGAAAAAGAACTGAAAGGTAGAATAAATAGAAGAGATATGTGCAATTTGAAAAGGCAAAAAACGTAAATGGCATAGAAATTCTGACAGAGAATATATATCTGATAAATCAGGAGAAACTGTTGGTGCTAAAATTCGTGGTTTTCGATGTAAATGTAAAAACAAGCGTCGGAGCAAAATTCATGAATGTGTAGAGCAGATATACAATCCTTTCTGCGATGTGGGTGATTTCAGTTTCCAAAATAGTTACCTTCTGAGCAGTATTAAGATGAAACAAGTGCAAAGCAGGTAGCTACAATTCCTTAAAATCTGAAATTAATTTTTGATATCATGTACATTTTAGAAATAAAATAGTTGTTATTGTGATTAATATATTTTACTTTTTTAGGTACAAAAAAAAGGACATAGCAGTTTCGCTGTGAATGGTTACTTTTTTGTACCAGGTTAAGGTTAATGGCTGTGATATATTGGTATGCAGAGAAGAGTTTTTAAGTGTGCATAAGCTTCAGAACAGTGAAGGACTTCTTAAAAACTTCCAAAAACACTTGTGTAATGGGCACTCCACTTCTCCAAAAGACAGAAGAGATATTTAAAGATTAAATTAATGTTGCTTCCCAGAAAAACTATAATTCAGTTCTGTTCTGCTTATTTACAACTTGTTTTTCTTTATGTACCATATTCAAACATAAATCCACTAAATTTCTTTTCCTGGTCATGTATCTTTAAAATAACTGTCATTCTTTTCCTTCGTTTCCAGGAAAAGTAAGGGAATCCATCAAGGGAAATTTCACAACTTTATGAATAATATACCTAAGTATGCCAGTCATTAAAACCACTTACAGAACCCTAATAATATGTACATCGATGTGATATGTCGATTTATTCATTGTAAGAAGACCATTATTTGCAAAATTGTGAAGAAAATAATGCATCACAATTAAAATATTCCAAATTTTGACATATTTTAACCACAATTTTGATATTGATTTTAGATTATCTCGTTCAGACACATGTCATGTATATGATGATTTTAAAATTCGAATAAGAAATGCACAATTGAAAGGTATCTACATCATGTCAAAGCATCTGTTGGACAAAATATCATTATACAGCTTTCCAAGTTAACTAGGGAAAATCTGAGGAACATCTTACAATAGGCTTTGATCTACAACGAACACCAAGGCTGACATCTGGGTCTGCATTCTATAAGAGGAAGTTGTGGATGTATAATTCTAGTATTTGTGATTGTGTGTCTGAAAAGGAACATATATTCATGTGGAGTGAAAATGAAGCAAAGCGTGGATCTGATGACTTAGGACGCTGGCTGATAAAATTCCCAGAAATAGAAAATTCTCAAGCAAACATTCTTCACATTATTCGTAATAATTGCAGAGGCTGAGGCAAAAACTGGGCACTTGTTGCACTAGAAAGACCACTAGTGCATTCAGGAAAATTTAAGGCCGTGGAACATTGTTTTCCACGAGTTGGACACACACGATTAACCTGTGACCTAGATTTCGGTCGAATTGAAAAGCACGTTAAGAACAGAAACCCCAGTGTGTGCACCCCTGACGATTGGATTACGGTCATAAGCAATCGTGCAAGAAGAAGCTGTTTTTAGTCATTTAAATGAAGCAAGTAGACTTTGTAGGTCTGACACTTTTGCTGATACATACTGCAAATATGAGCGAACATGTTGATGGATCTCAGTTCCGATTTTCTGATGCGACAGCTTTTCGTTTTCATGAAGGAATGCCATCACATTTAAAAGTGAAGTATCAGTGCATTGTTTTTGAAGAATTCAAAAGTGTAAATATCACTAGAAAGGGACGAGCACATCAGGACCTCAATCTGTTCCAGCTGTCAAGGAAACACTATCACTGTAAGTTATGTTGTATGTTGATGTTCAAATTTTTGTAAACCTTTTATTCGTTTAGAATGAGAGAGGTCAAAGCCCAATGTTCTGTCACAAAGGGATAAAATATTTTTTGATTAATGATATTTAACTTTTTTCGCAATATAACTCTGCACACATGTCTATTAACACATTGGAGAAATAAACTACCTTTGTCAGATACCCAGAAAAGTTGAAATACACTATATGTTCAAAAGTAACAGGACACCACATAAAACATACTTTTTTCACATTAGGTGCATTGTGCTGCCACCTACTGCCAAGTACTCCATATCAGAGCCTCAGCAGTCATTAGACATAGTGAGAAAGAAAAATGGGACATTCTGCAGAACTCACGGACTTCGAAAATGTTCAGGTGCTTGTGTGTCACTCGTGTCACACGTCTGTGTGTGAGATTTCCACACTCCTAAACATCCCTGGGTCCACTGTTTCCGATGTGAGAGTAAAGTGGAAACGTTATGTGACATGTACAGCACAAAAGCGTACCAGCTGCCCTAGTCTGCAGACTGGCAGAGACCACCAACTGTTGAAGAGGGTCTTAATTTGTAATAGGCAGACATCTTTCCAGACCATCATACAGGAATTCGAAACTGCATCAAGGTCCACAGCAAGTACTATTAAAGTTAGACGGGAGGCGAGAAAACCTAGATTTCATGGTCGAGCATCTGTTCATAAGCCACACATCACGCTGGTAAATGCCAAACGATGCCTCGCTTGCTTTAAGGAGCGTAAACATTGGACGATTGGACAATGGAAAAACGTTGTGTGGGATGACCAACCACGGTACACAATGTGGAGATCCGATGGCAGGCTGTAAGTACGGCAAATGCCCAGTGAACATCATCTTCCAGCGTGTGTAGTGCCAACAATAAATTCGGAGGCGGTGGTATTATGGTCTGGTCGTGTTTTTCAAGCAGGGTGTTTGCATTCCTTGTTGTTTAGCGTGGCACAATCACAGCACAGGCCTACACTGATATTTTAAGCACCTTCTTGCTTCCCACGGTTGAAGTGTAATTTGGGGATGGCGATTGCACATTTCAACATGGTCAAGCACCTGTCCATAACGCACGGCCTGTGGAGAAGTGTTTACACGACAATAACATCCCTGTAATGGACTGACCTGCTCAGAATCCTGATCTGAACCCTATAGAACACATTTGGGATGTTTTGGAACGCCGACTTCGTGCCAGGCCTCATTGACAGACATCAGTATCTCTTCTCAGAGCAGCACTCCGTGAAGAATGGGCTGCCATTCCTCACGAAACACTCCAGCACCTGATTGAACATATGCCGGCGAGAGTAGAAGCTGTCGTCAACGCTAAAGTAGGGCCAACACCATATTGAATTCCAGCATTTCCTATGGAGGGCGCCATGTACTTGTAAGTCATTTTCAGTCAGGTGTCAGGACACTTTTGTACACGTAGTGTACATGCTAATAACAGACGGTTTGTGATATGCAACAGTATTTCCTATAGAAATGCACTCAGAATTTCTGTGAATACAGACGTTGGCTGATGTATACCACTAATGACAATCTCTCGGTTTCCAGATGGATGGCAGTGTTGAAATACTGCGACGTTTCGACGAGTGGCATACTCATCATTTTCTGTATGAGCACTGATATACTGTGGATGTTCCTAAAATTAATATTTAAAGTGCAACATCTAAAGTACCTCTTTAGATACCAGGAGATGATGAGTACAACACTTTTCGAAGTGTTGTAGTATCTTGACCGTGTTACCTAGCAAGAGACTTGAGACCTTTTCATCACACTGGTTATCGATCAATAAGTGACAATCATTATACTTTTCAACCATTTTTTTAACTAAATCAATCCACTTATAACGGCATTTAGGAGCAAATCCTATTAAATTTTTTCTACAACTAATGCTCTTAGCTTTGAAGAAGTTGTATAATGGTAAATTTGCATTTTTTAGTTCTTCAAATCGATGTAAAATTCTTCCCATTATCTGTTTAAAAATTTATTGGCACTTGTACTACACATTTTTTTTCAAAAGCTTATGAAACACTCTCACTTGTTTTATCTTAAACTGAAGTAGCCCAAGCAAATTTTGAACATAATATCAGATACACTTAGTAAATATTTATTTGTTTCTGAAATTCCTTTCAGTTTTTTTGGACTCAAATACTGAAAAAATTTTGCATAATTAATTATCCATACCTAGAGGAACATTTCTTTTTACAAAAAACTTTACGTTATTGGCTTATATAATCCAATCAGAATTTCTTCAAGAATATTATTGCTTTTTTTTTTAGCAAATTTCCTTTTTCTGTTGTATATGTAGAACAAATAATTTGAATCCTCCCTTGTCAATTTTTAGATGTTCTTTGAGGATGATGTGTAACAGTAAACTTTTCTTAATTAAGACACCAAAGATGGTAGTGACTATCCATTTATGTAAATTACTTTTCAAGAAATAAAATTATTTGTACATCTACTGGTGAAGTTTTAAGTCCATCTTTACATCTCACAGTTAGAAAATTGGATAATGCACTATTATTGTTGGATTATAAATGTATGTTTCATACAGATTACTATATGCACATAAAGTAATATCAGAGTCAGTAAAGTTACACTTTCGACATTAGTTTTGCAAACGAATATATTATTTTCATTGTTATAACATAGTAAAAATTATACATTTGTAGCTCATTTTCTGTCAAAAACGAAAATACAGTAATCTGTTTATCCTATATCTTTACTTCTAGAACATTAACAAGATTTTTTGCATAAGATTCTAGTTCTCTAATTTTTCATTAAAGGTTGTTATAGTGACATAATTATGATAGTGAAACCGATTACTTTATACATTCAGCTGTGTTTAATTGATGTAGTTCTTAAATTGTGTTAAATGATTGTGTATTGGGCCTTTATAACAAGAGAGTTTAAGTTATTTTCCAAATGTCTTTTATTAGTGACATCTTTTTTATCAGTTGGATAATTAACATCTACTAATCTTCTGTCAATAAAATTAATTTAACCTTGAGTGTGTTGAAAAATGTTACTCCATTCACAACAAAATAGTTTAATAAATTCTGTATTGTTGGAGCAAGTCTTTTTGTAATATCAGTTTTTCATTATTCTGTTTCTCTTAATTTTATTTCTCAAGTACCTTCCACATTTATTTTATTGCCAAAATTGTCAATTAAATAACTTTAAAATATTATAAAATTTATAACGATCTGACAATAGTTTTAACACATATGTACATAAATGACCACTTATTAATTCAGCACATTTTTGTATTAATTCTTTACAGTAATATAATTCAGTCTGACACAAATATTTTAGTAGTCATTTTGGTACGTTGTCGCCAAAATGAGTGAAAGACTATTTTTGTGTTATTTGTTTTATAATAACAAATCCATTGTGTAGCAATATGATTTGAAGTATCTAAATTAATTGTTCCAGATTCAAAAATTTTCTATTTAGTAGGTAATACTTCAATTGTAAGAACACTACAGTGATGTCTGTATTTCATTTGTTTAACAAGTTTTCTATATAAAAATTTATAATTATTCTATTACTTTTCTTAATCATTTCTTCAAAAATTTTTTTTGCTAATTTATGTTTCCTTTTGCTAATTTTTTAGCAGCTTTTTGTTTGTCATGGACTGATATAATAATAGGTGCTACTCAAGCAGCTATTTAACCAATGACTCCTAATGCTGAATTGGTGAAAAACCATCATATTTATTTAAATGTGCTCCTTTTGTCTTTTATCAAATTTTAAAATATTTTTTTCATAACAGATATACCCAACATTATGAGCAAATTTCTTACATTTTCCTTTTACACTCTTCCTTTTTTGAACATCAGTTAAGAAATAATCAATATTATTTAACCTTACATTACAGGGTTTAATTTCAGTTAATTTAGCTTTACATTTGCCATTGATTAGCAAAGAGTAATCGATGCTAAAATTATTCATTTCTGTATATCTAAGTTTTATAAAAATTTTATAAAATTGTCTTACTGAATTTTGATGAAGAGAACCTTAAATCCCTGACTGTACTTGTCAGTTTGTAATCCTAGTCCTAATTGTCTTTTATCACACATTATTCCTCAAACTGCTGCTGCAGCTAATTTTTCTCCAAATGGTGGCAGTTTTATAAAGTTTTTTGTCTGCTTCATGTCATCTTTGTAATCTCTAAATGAAATATCTTAATTATTAAATGCTTTGTCTAATTTATTTATTCTGATCTCCCATAATTAATCATTCATTTAATTTTGTTACCGGACCACAACAATTATTGGCAGTTAGATGGATTTCAAGTAATAATTTGCTGATTATTGAGTTAACTAACCCTTTATTGTAGTTTTCCTTTTTCCAAAATGTAAGAGGTAAATTAATCAAAAATCTAATGGACAATGAAACAGATAGGCATTTTGGAGATAACCACCTCTTCATTATGATAATTCTAATTTCCAGATAATTGTTAACAATGAATTATATTAAATCTGTCAATTAAATCTGTAATATCATTCATCAAAACATATTTCGCTGGTTTTTCTATATAATTGTTTATTAATCCATCACCTGATTTCTCACTTTCTGAAGAATCTGCTGCTAGTTTTGGAAAACTATCTACAACAGTTCCTTTTATCAAATACTCAACTTGGTTTTATTTAATTTGAATTATTTTTGCAAAATATAATGATGCTGAATCAAATAATATGTTAATATAATTCGGTAAATAATTAGAAACAAATTTTGGTTATGTATCATCTATACCTATATGCTTTTTAGTTAAAAGATTCATTATCAGTCCCTAACTTCATCAAATTTTTGTCAATAACTATTATAGCTTCACCACGTTTTATTGGTGAAATATATATATAAATCAACACAGAACAAATTGTGATCTAAAAATTTAAGTTAATTGTGATTAATATGTTTCATCATTCTTTCCTTTACATTTTTTAAAATATTAGACACAGTCTTCAAATTATATTATTTTGATTTTTATTCTCTTCTTCATATTTATTCAAAAATCGTTTATTTATGACTCATGTAGTGCATAACCAGTCAGTAGTATATCCTCAACTTTTTTCTGAACTATGATAAGAAGCAAATTGTTATTCAGCTTCTCTATATTCAATAGCTTGGAACTTGTTAATGTATAAACCTTTCAGCATCAGTAAGAGGTTGATCTGTTTTGAATTTCCCACATTTTGTTCTCAGCCTTTTCTTCAGTTTTTTTAAAAATCTTCTGTTACTTCATCATCCTCTTTTTTTATTTCGTTTGGCTATTTTAACTACAATAAAGAACATTGATTATAAATTTTTAACTGTTGTGTTTAGGTTTAAGAATCAATAGAGTCCATCTACATTTATATGTATGTATATCTTCATTTTTATATTTATGTCTATGTTTATGCAGTGAATACTGTCATTGTTAGAAAAGTTGCGATGTGATTTCCATATTTTCCATTCGTTAACTTTTGTTGTCACATACATGTTAAAAATGCAAAAAAAGTTCAAATGTGTGTGAAATCTTATGGGACTTAACTGCTAAGGTCATCAGTCCCTAAGCTTACCTACTACTTAACTTAAATTGTCCTAAGGATAAACACACACACCCAGGCCCATTGTAGGACTCGAACCTCCGCCGGAACCAGTCCATGACTAGCACCTAAGACCACTTGGCTAATCCCATGCCACTAAAAATGCAAAGTGAGTGTCATCCAACATTACATACAGTTTTTTTATAGAACCATCAAAACTCAAATATCAATTAACAAATTCATGCCAATTATGATTTACATTTGTATCATCTTGTGTAAAAAGTTTTAAAAATTTAAATTTTCTCTTACAAAAACATTCTATCATTTATGTCTCTATCTAGTAACTTATTCTCTAAGTATGTCATTATTTTCAAGAATAAAGTGATGAAATAAAACCAATGCACTAACTTCACATTCACCCAATAGTATAATTTCATCATTATTTTCAATAAAACTAGTCGTATTCTCTGCATAAATTTTCATAAACTACTGTTACTTTGGTTAATGTTAACATTTAGAATCATATAAACGACTGGTTTTATTCCAATTTAACTTTCCTGGTGCTAAAATATTATTATTGATCATTAATGTTCATTATCCATATCCGCTTGGACCAATTACTGTGAATTGAATACGAACTGGGTTAGAGTTTACCATTTTATGTATTGACTTTTCTCTCAAATTTTTTGGATCCCAATTTGTTTCACTCGTTTAAGTAGTAAAGCTGAATTAGCAATAAATGAGTCAGTTCATGCAGTTTGAAGACAGCTTTAGCTGGTGCTTATATCAATGCAGTGATAATTTGTAAGATCTCAAAATAAGATTAACAGTAGTAATGAATTAATAAAATTTATTTTATAAATGAACAAGATAGAGTGTTACTAGTTTATTCTTTATTGTGAATGAGAAAAGTAAAAATAATCTAAATATTCCTAATGAATATGTAGAAATTGACATAAATATTGTTTATGGCTGACTACATACAATTCATGTCCAGTTGTTGATGAAATTTGAAACTCTTACAGCTGATGGAACAATTATCCAATGTATGTCAGATAACCATAAAAAAATCTACATACATCAATGTTGGAAAACTATTTGATTTTGTTGCCATAAAGAAAGAAAATAATACTTTATCTAGAATCGGAAGTGTGGTCTGTTATTCATAAAGTTTAGGTGGAAGGACAAATAATTAATAATGATAAAATAATAATGAAGAAACATGAATTATTATATCGATTGGGAATTTTTGGGGCTTTTTAAAATATGTAATGTAGCTATGATATAACAGTAATATTTACTATGAGCTTAAGTTCAGAAGATATGATTTTTCGTTGGACCGATTTTAGTGATGCTGGAGTCGAAATAGAAGATAATTTACCAAAAGGAGGGAAAAATATAATTGAGGGTATGAAAATTTGAGCTCCAGTTGTCAAATATGGACCAAATTATGAGATCTGAGAAGGAAAAATTACAGCAAAAATCGCAAGATATTTATTTATTCTTTGGGATAACACTCCAGGATTGAAGGATTGAGCACTAATAAAAATTTTGAGATCAATATCACATATTACAATAATTCAGAGGAAGTTTGATATGCCATATTTTATTTTTGTTGTATTTCAGACTAATGATAAAAATAATTAGTTCATCAACTCTTTATTATATGATCATGTTAAATAATGTATATTTGAAAAATTGGAGCAATGAAATATTTCCACAAGAAATGTGGAACTTAGAGCTACTGGATAGTTTTTGGAAGCTTATGATTCATTTTGTGATTTTAAATGAGTTACACAATTACAACAAGGTAATGAAATGAATATATATAATATTATTAAATTTATCCTATTTTTCATTAACATGATACATATAAAAGTATTGTTGCAACATAATAAAGTACGTCAAATAATGTGCTACTTTTAGTGTTAAAATAACAGCTGATATACTTTTGTATTTAATTATACGTGAAAAAAATCTTACATATGACACACAATGTATTATATTGTATGAGAATTTTTAATTATTTCTTAATTTTTACATGTTTTAAAATCATAATGTTCTCTTAATCTTTTTCTATAGCATTCTGCAACTTCACTATCAAAAGTTGTGAATTATATGTCATTTTTTTCATTTTCAGAGAACTGAAAAATATCTCATATATTATATATCTCATATATTATATTTTATATATATTATATACTATCTCGTCTCTAGTAGCAATTTGTTCCGGGTATTACGAATTTTTAAAGGTGATATACAGAACAAATGCAAGCAGAAATAGTTATTATAAAGTTGTTATTATGGTTCTTTGAAGTTTTGAGAATGTTATTTTTGAAATTTGAAATGCATATGATAATTACAGAGCAGCGTAATGCAAAGGCACTGTGTACAGAACAAAATAACCAAAGTGAATAGTTACATGAACAGAATGTTGGGTTGTAGATGAATAATCTGTGCTTTTATGAGCGAAAGTAACAAAACAGGAAATGTAAATATAGAGTGTCACAGCGCTCAGAAATTTCAGACCTATGACTTCAATGCAAATGATTAAATTTGTGTCAGGTACCAGTCATTTATCACAAAGTAGGCTTTCATGTCTCGATAAACATGGCGCCATACACAGCTGCATCACAAACTTTCGTGTAGTTAGTGGCACCTGAGTATTATGCACGAAGGAAAGACCATGTTATACTCCTACACAGAGCATCGAAATTTTCTATTTGTCGTTGCCAACTGCTTTGTGGGCGCCACGTTACAAGCCCGTCAGAGCACGGATGAGAGCTGCGCTAACGCGATTCAGATAATGATCAAATTTGGAATGACATTTCCCGGCCCGCAGCCTCTTGCGGCGCGGCCATTCGGAAGAGCAGGAACTGGGAAATTTGTTAAGAAAGTTGCCCGTCACAGGTCCGGGAGCGCCGCGCTCCTCTTCTCTCCTCTGTTCTTCCGGGCGCGGCGTAATTGTATTTGCCTGGAAGCCCAGGGCAAACTTGGCGGATATCGCTACATTCGTTCTCCGGGACTCCTTTTTCAGACCCTGCCGCCGCTTCCGACCGGAGACGGTTCTTTTCCTTTTGTTGCAGCGAAGATTGCAGAAGGGCATACCGGTCGTTTCTTTAAATTTAGATGCGGAGTGCGATGAGAAACTCCGGCAGCTGTGCCCGGAGGAAAGCTCCCGGATAATATGGCGTCCAGTTCTCTGCTATGAAGTTCCGTCTGCTCGTGCTACGGATTGCCTCGTGAGTTCCACCCTGCACCGTGGAGTAATTCGCATTTACGCAGGTGCAACCTTATTTCGAACTTTGATAATCTAAACTTGATACCATACAAGGGGGCACACAACCCTGGGCTTCGCCGTAAGTAGTTTGCTTGCCGAGGTGCAAATGAGAAAAGTTGACGATCTGAAACAGTTTGCTGTTTGCGAAATTTGTGACATACAGAAACAACTGAGTCAGTGGAATAAAACATTTTTATTCACATTCTGCGGCTACAGCAGCACTGTCGGGAAAAAAGGCAGTACCCTCAAGAACAAGGTCATTTTGTTGACAAGCGAGTTGGCAGTTATCCCATCACTGTAGGAGTATATGACAAAAATGTCAGACCAAATGAAAAATACATGTCACAGTAAATGGTTCTTATTACACAGTCTGTGGGGCAACGGTATTCTCGCATGCAAACTATCATAAAGTAGCCTATTGGCATCCTGTGAGAGATTGTCCCAAGCGTCTTGCCTATTTTGTTGCAATTCCGCTACGGTTCTTGCAAGCCCCGGAGGACGAGTAAGTTCCCGCTTCGTTACGTCCCATACACATTCTATCGGCGAGAAATCTGGTGATCTTGCTAGACAGACCAGATGTAAACCACGAAGAGCTAGTTGCGACGGAGCGTCTGTATGTGGATGTGCTCCTGCTCAAAAAGCTGAGAACTTTGGTCCCTGTGCACACAACAAATAAATTAAATCGTCTTACCTCTAAAGCAGCAATGGAGTAACGCGATATATTCTGGTCTCTCATTAAATAAATTATGAATGCTAGCTGCAGGCTCAGCAGTGTGCAATGCTGGCCACAATACTTGAAATGCACATGAAATCCTTTTGGCTGATAAACGAGAACATTTAAGAAAATTGAACTTCTTTAAAAATTATATGACCTAGACTGGAGCCGATACCGATTATGGTGCAAGCTAAGTTTGGCTTTTCAAAAACATTCGACAGTTGAAGTAACATTACTCACAAGCAATGAGAATTGAACAGAAAGTATTATCTAACCTCTTTAAACCAGTATCAATGCAAATCATCAAATTACTTATAGCTCTGTTAAGAAATCTTGCCGCGCGGGATTAGCCGAGCGGTCTCAGGCGCTGCAGTCATGGACTGTGCGGCTGGTCCCGGCGGAGGTTCGAGTCCTCCCTCGGGCGTGGGTGTGTGTGTTTGTCCTTAGGATAATTTAGGTTAAGTAGTGTGTAAGCTTAGGGACTGATGACCTTAGCAGTTAAGTCCCATAAGATTTCACACACATTTGAACACACATTAAGAAATCTTAGAAGCATTACAAAATGAAATACCTAATTAGCCTTTTTTTTCAAAACAGTTTACACACATTCTGGGGTTACTCAACAATTACAAATTATCAGCCAACGCATCTATATTAACGCGCTGGCAAAAATAGATATCATAATTATTTAACATCTTTACCTTGCTTCCAAGTTCAAAAATATTGACATACTTAAATTAATCTAACTCTTGGTGGCTTCACACAGCACACAACAAAAACTGCATCCTCCACCGTCTTTCCATCACACTACCTACAACTGAGCGCCAAGCGCTCTCTTACTCCAGCCCTGTAATAATCTCAGATCAGAAGCTGTATCTGTAGGTCTCTGGTCCTATATAAATGTGGCCCATAATTCTCCTTCCAAATTGGAGTGCGTACTCGCTGGTGGGGCGTGGTTATGCCCTAGCATGACTGCTGCAAGTACTGTTCACGTCTATACTGAGCACAGCCACTGCCTGCATAGTCAAAACAAAGGATGCACAGACAGGGACGCTGAGCGCCATCCGATCGTTGCTGACTGTGACACGTAAATCACTAAGCACTGCAATCCGTCAGTATGAACATATTATGAGCCGGTGCTACCGAACACAGTCGTTGCGGATGCTGAATTTTTTTCCCAGAAGTGTAATTACATGCTCCGTAAGTTGCCCTACAGTTTATTGTGAAAGATTGTTTGTAGGATTGTTGGTCATTTCCTTTGGTGTTCCGTTCGCAAATGGAACGTGAGAGAAACGATTGCCTTCATCCCCCTGGACGGGTATCTAGTGTGACTGCATTTTAGTTGACGTTTGTTAATTATTTATTTAATTTTCACTTGAGTGCGGCAGTTACACAATTGGGAGCGGCAGCCACAATATTGGAATTCCATTGACAATAATGTTTTGGGCCACGACTATAAATACTTTACGAATCACCATTTCATTACTACTAAGGAACTAAAATAATATGGCTATCATCAATAATAGCAAGCTCTCGGTGTGGTCACCATAGGTTGTTTTTTAGTCATCAGATGCGGCCCTCCACGAATTCCTGTCTTTCGCTAACCGCTTCATCGTAACACGTGTACTATCATCCTGCCCCTTCGTCTTTTTAGGGTTTTTCTTACGTTCCTTTCTTCATCGACTGCAGAAAATGACTTCATTCTTTATCTTATCTAAAACTAAACTCCACCCGAACAGGCCATAAAGGCCCAACGGTACCGATCGGCCACCGTGTCATCCTCAGCATACAGATACTGATATGGAGGGGCATGTGGTCAGCACACTGCTCTGGTTCAAATGGGTCAAATGGCTCTGAGCACTATGCGATTTAACTTCTGAGGTCATCAGTCGCCTGGAACTTAGAACTAATTAAACCTAAGTAACCTAAGGACATCACACACATCCATTCCCCAAGGCAGGATTCGAAACTGCGACCATAGTGGTCGCTCGGCTCCAGACTGTAGCGCCTAGAAACGCACGGCCACTCCGGCCGGTCACACTGCTCTCTCGGCCGTATGTCAGTTTACGAGACCAGAGCCGCTACTACTCAATCATTTAAAAACGAACAGTAAAAATCGCAAGATTTCTTTATTAACAGATTTCGGGTTATCTACAAGCCGAAACCGGTTAATAAAGAAATATTGCGATCTCGATTGTTAATTTTTAAGTATTGAATCTGGTCGCTGCTCCCCGAGGGCTATGTTATCAAAATTTATGAACTTCTCAGTCAAGTAGCTCATCAGTTTGCATCACAAGGGCTGAGTGCACCCTGCTTGCCAACAGCGCTCGGCAGACCGGATGGTCACCCATCCAAGTGCTAGCCCAGCCGGACAGCGCTTAATTTCGGTGATCTGACTGGAACCGGTGTTACCGCTCCAGCGAGGCCGTTGGCTTCTTTATCAGACCACCTAATTTTCAATATTCTTCTCGAACACCAAATCTCAGACTCTTGGATGCTCTTCTGTTCCATTTTCCCCACACATTATGATTCGCTACCGTACAGCGCTGTGCTCCAATCCTGCAGTCTGAGAAATTTATTGTTCAAATCAAGGACTATGTTTGACACGAGTAGTCATCTCTTGGCCAGGTATACCCTCTTCGCCTGTGCTAGTCTACTTTTTATGCCCATCTTGCTTCGTCCGTGAAAGGTTAACTTGCTTGCAAGGTAGCTATTCCTGCTGAATTAAATTACTTCTGTCTTTTTCCGGTTTACTCTCAGCCAATATTCGTGGCTACTAACAGGCGGATTTCGATGGATGTGATGGATACAATTTACGGGACGATGGTAAGGATGGTAGTGGCTCGGCTGAATGACCGCTCTGGCAGCATCTGCGGGCCTGAGCGTTAAGGCGGAAGAAAGTACGTATCCTTCGGCTAAGGCAAGAGCTGGATGTTCGGCATTAACGACAGTGGCGGACGCCAAGTTTCATCGAGAGCATCAACAGTGCCTCTACTCTGCCGCCTGGAAGTGATTTCTCTGCTTATCGAGTTTCACCGGGAAGCCACGCAGGTGAGAGCATCTGTGAGTTTCGGCTGGTTTTGAAAGAACGTAAAGTTTCTTTCGGACAGGAACTCCTTCATTGTGAATTCTTCGTTTTGGCGGGGAATGAGGCAAGGTTGTTAGGGAAAAAAAAATCTCTTATCTTAAGTGTCTTGATGAACCAACAGAAGAGAATCATTACATTTACAAATGCAGCAAACCGAACAGTGAAACGGCCTCGTCAAGAAACTTGGTATAGGTTTATCTGCGTAAAAAAAGAAGGAAGGCAGATGATAGCTTATAAAACAGTGGAAATACTGAAGCAAATAGAAGAAGAAGTTGTTCAAATAAACAACGTCCAACAAACGAACTTGATAGAACATTACAAGAACTTGTGGTATGAAGAGACATGGTCCACAGAGAATACGGCGGATGAAATTGAAATAGGACGTATAGACAATTTATGTATGTGTGCATTAAGAGAAGCCCTCAACCCAACAAACAACGGAACGCTGAACTGTTAAAATGAGATTCTCTACTACAAAAGATATTACATTATTTCTTTAATACGTGCTTGAGAGAAGGAGATAGTGCTGACGCATGGTCACAAGCAAAGATGATAATCCTACACTGCTTACGAGGTTTATGCAAGAATAGTGAACAAGAGGCTAAAGGCTATAGCTGAGAATATTTTAGGCAAAGTGCAAATGGGATTTCGGAGGATCAGATCGACAGAAGATACAGTATTGATAATAAAGCAAATAATCGAAAAACAGAGAGGGTAAATAGATGTCATTTAGCGTTCCTTTATATTATTAAGGTATGTGATAGTTTTGATAGAAACTATGGAGAACTGTGAGCCAAAGAGTCCTCAATACCTAATAAACACTTCAAAAAGTCTGTACAAACACACGACTGTAATTTTAGATATAAATAGCTCTCTGACACAGCTTATAGCCACAAACAAAGGACTGAGGCGAGGGTGCAGCGTTTCACACACACTTCTTAGCATTTATTCAGATGACACAATTCGGAAGTGGAAGGAGATTCTTAATAAGATTAACGGTTATTCCCGCTTTTAAATGCAGACGATGTGACACAGCTGGCAGATAATGAAGATGACCTACAAAGGGGAATACCTTTATTTGATAGGGTTTGTGGAGAGTACCATTCAGAAAAGAAGAGAAAATCAGTGACTTCCAAAGGGAAGTATAATATTTGATCTTTTTATCGAAAAACTGTCATCAACAATAAAGCAACAGTACAGATCCAACATTTTACCTATTTGTTATTTGACGTCACAAATGAGTAGGACGAAAACTTAGACTAGAAATTAACAAAGTTTTGCAAATATATGTGGAACAATAAACAGAAGCGTAAGAAATAAAAGAAGAAGAAGAACAAGATTGAAATTTTATAACACAACGAAAGTTTCAATGGTTATTTAACGAAGTCAAGAAAGCCGCATGCAAGCGACAGAGATGAGGTTTGTAAGTGTAGTAAAGAGATGAAGAAGAGCCAACGGATACCGAAATCAAGAAATTAGGGAAGTACTGAATATATTTAATATAATTAACAAAATACAAGAAAAAAGGAGAAACTGGAATGGAAACCTGGAAGGAAAGACCGATGAAGTGATGGGTACCGTAACAGACCAAACAAAAAAATGCATATGGTTCAAGTGAGACGATAATGGTGATTATGATGATGTGCTGCGACGTTGTTTAATCAACTCATATGTGCTATTGCAGAAGTTATTGGATGATTTGATTGATTAGCTTCATTATTACTCTTTCATTACGTGGGTCCATTACGTCTTAAATAACGTCTACATATTTACCTCTGAAAATGAATGCAAATTGTGTCATAGAGGGTTCTTTTTATTTGGAGACATATTCGCTGATTACAAATTCCTTGATATTAGCTGTATTAGGTATGAAGATTAGTGCCTTACCGGGACTCGAAACCGGATTTCCGGCTTATAGCGAGCGGCCACCTTTACCACTTTGACACTCTGTGCATACACCCGCAGCGACCAAACCTTCCATACATCGTACTTTCTACATCCTTATATCGTAATCTACGATATTCATCGCCTAATGCTCCCAAAATTATTTGTAGTCTCGCAATAGAAAGAATGAGACAACGAGGAGTCGAGACTAACGTTGTGATTGTCGTGTGCCCGCCTACGCTTGTAATAGTTATATGCATGTCTGAAAGAACAGTTACTGTTGACGACCCTCAACCGTGCAAAATAATTCTAAATACACTCCTGGAAATTGAAATAAGAACACCGTGAATTCATTGTCCCAGGAAGGGGAAACTTTATTGACACATTCCTGGGGTCAGATACATCACATGATCACACTGACAGAACCACAGGCACATAGACACAGGCAACAGAGCATGCACAATGTCGGCACTAGTACAGTGTATATCCACCTTTCGCAGCAATGCAGGCTGCTATTCTCCCATGGAGACGATCGTAGAGATGCTGGATGTAGTCCTGTGGAACGGCTTGCCATGCCATTTCCACCTGGCGCCTCAGTTGGACCAGCGTTCGTGCTGGACGTGCAGACCGCGTGAGACGACGCTTCATCCAGTCCCAAACATGCTCAATGGGGGACAGATCCGGAGATCTTGCTGGCCAGGGTAGTTGACTTACACCTTCTAGAGCACGTTGCGTGGCACGGGATACATGCGGACGTGCATTGTCCTGTTGGAACAGCAAGTTCCCTTGCCGGTCTAGGAATGGTAGAACGATGGGTTCGATGACGGTTTGGATGTACCGTGCACTATTCAGTGTCCCCTCGACGATCACCAGTGGTGTACGGCCAGTGTAGGAGATCGCTCCCCACACCATGATGCCGGATGTTGGCCCTGTGTGCCTCGGTCGTATGCAGTCCTGATTGTGGCGCTCACCTGCACGGCGCCAAACACGCATACGACCATCATTGGCACCAAGGCAGAAGCGACTCTCATCGCTGAAGACGGCACGTCTCCATTCGTCCCTCCATTCACGCCTGTCGCGACACCACTGGAGGCGGGCTGCACGATGTTGGGGCGTGAGCGGAAGACGGTCTAACGGTGTGCGGGACCGTAGCCCAGCTTCATGGAGACGGTTGCGAATGGTCCTCGCCGATACCCCAGGAGCAACAGTGTCCCTAATTTGCTGGGAAGTGGCGGTGCGGTCCCCTACGGCACTGCGTAGGATCCTACGGTCTTGGCGTGCATCCGTGCGTCGCTGCGGTCCGGTCCCAGGTCGACGGGCACGTGCACCTTCCGCCGACCACTGGCGACAACATCGATGTACTGTGGAGACCTCACGCCCCACGTGTTGAGCAATTCGGCGGTACGTCCACCCGGCCTCCCGCATGCCCACTATACGCCCTCGCTCAAAGTCCGTCAACTGCACATACGGTTCACGTCCACGCTGTCGCGGCATGCTACTAGTGTTAAAGACTGCGATGATCTCCGTATGCCACGGCAAACTGGCTGACACTGACGGCGGCGGTGCACAAATGCTGCGCAGCTAGCGCCATTCGACGGCCAACACCGCGGTTCCTGGTGTGTCCGCTGTGCCGTGCGTGTGATCATTGCTTGTACAGCCCTCTCGCAGTGTCCGGAGCAAGTATGGTGGGTCTGACACACCGGTGTCAATGTGTTCTTTTTTCCATTTCCAGGAGTGTACATCCGCTGACGGTGAATTCCTTGGCATCACCTGCTTTAAATGTAGATTTACTGCTCAGTGTGACATATGAAAATTTGTGCCGGGCTAGGACTGTAAACCAGATTTGCTTCTGTAACTTTCTGGCAGATTAAAACTGTGTGCCGGACCGAGACTCGAACTCGGAACCTTTGCTTTTCACGGGCAAGTGCTGTACCATCCGAGGTAGCCAAGCACGACTCCCGCCAGTACCTTGTCTCCTCCCATCCAAACTTTACAGAAGCTCTCATTCCGGATTTGCTCCTTATCGCGTGCTGTCGCCGTGACGACTTACCCGTACACGCCCCCAAGACCGACCCAACCCTCCATGTCACACTGGCTACATCCTTATATATTTGGTGCAGCTCTAGATTGTCAACAGTGTCTGTTCTGTCAGACATGCAAGTAAGTTCTTTTTGTTGTTACAAACTACGAGGGTTGCCCAGTAAATAATGCCCCATTTTTTTTTCTCCAGATGTATTTATTCCACAACAATCAAATTTACATATGTGAAAGACTGATGTTTTGTCTACTTGCTTTATTTTTCCACATAATCTCCTTCAAGTTCGACGGCCTTTTTCCAGCGAGACACAAGAGCGTGTATTCCCTGCCGGTAAAAATCTGTACTCTGCCTACGGAGCCAGGTTGTCACTTCGTGAATCACTTCTTCGTCATCGGCAAAACGTCTTCCACGAATGAAATTCTTCATTGGCCCAAACAAGTGAAAGTCTGAAGGAGCCAAATCGGGGCTGTAGGGTGGATGGGGTAACACTATCCAACCCAGTTTCGCGATGTGTTCACAAGTCCTCAAACTTGTGTGAGGACGAGCGTTATCATGCTGAATCAAAACATCCTGTGGGTTAACATGACGCCCAAGGCGCCGGAAGCGCTGCTTAAGTTTGTCTTATGTTTTGACATAAGCCTCTGTCGAGTCGTAATGCGTCGATCCCGTCGAATGAGAACATCAGCCCGCTGCAACATGTCAGGCGTGACAGCCGTGGGAGGCCTTCCCGACCGCGGCAAATCTCGGAGCTCCGCAGCACCGCCCTCTGATGCTTTCACCCTCTGTGCCCAGCGACCAACAGTACTCCTATCGACTGCAGATGTTCCGTAGACTTTGCACAAGCGTTTATGAATATTGTCCACGGTTTCTTCCTCTGCTACGAGAAATTCAATCACTGCACGTTGTTTATGACGGATGTCACCTGCAGACGCCATTTTAGAACATTCCTACACCACCGCTCTCTGTCGGAGGAAATTGAAACTTTGCGTACACACGCGGGAAACTTCAAATAACTCGCACCTAAAGTGTCACATTTCTAATATTTTTTATTTCGGAGAAAAAAAATATGGGGCATTATTTACTGGGCAACCCTTGTATTAACCTCCATCTCCATCTCAGTAATCTGTAACATAGTGGCAGTAGGGCGCATACGCAGGATACCAGTATCACTTACCCCTCCTATGCAGAGTCGAAGAGACTTGTACTGGATAGACTAGCGTGGGGAGCTGCATCAAACCAGTCTTCAGACTGAAGAGCGCAGCAAGAATAACAAGAGCACTGTTTCATAGGCACGCCCGTTACTATTGTTTTGTTCACTAGAGACCACCCGAAGTCGCGTCGCTACGGAATGCTGAAGTTTCTAAGAACATCAAAGGAATTCGCGAGTCAGCCGCAGGGTTGAATAATGGCGAAGACCGCGCAGATAGCGGGCAGACGCGCCTCCAGTTGAGGGCGTGCATAATGTAGGGAGGCGCGCCTGCCGGGGGTGAAATCTCCTCGGTGGGGAATAATTCATCCCGCACTTGAGCTCGCGCCCCACCTGCGCCTGAAAAATTACTGCCCGCAGCGCCTGTCACCGCCGCCACGCTAAGTGCTGCAGCAGCCGTGCCGCCCCGGGGCTGCGTTCTGCCAGTGTCTTTTATCTTCCTCCGATCTCCTTTGTTGTGTGTGGCCCATCGGTGATATTGCAGGGGCACTATACGATGTGTCAATCCCCTGCTTCCCTGACAGTTGTGTAATATTCATACAGGGTGAAAAGTATTTAAACCGACAAACTCTGGTAGGTTCTAGGGGACATCAAAACAAATATTTTTCCTTAATATCATTTTTTCCTATGAGGATTATTTAAACCGGTGGCGGCCGTAGTTGTTAGAGGCCGTATTACGATCTTCAGTTGTTAGAGGGCGCATTACGCTCTTCAGTTGTAGGCAACTGCTGTCCACCAGTGTAGTAGTGCATTGTCTCTGTTTACTAATGGAGCGATACGCCTGGAGCGAGTACACTGATATGGCTGGTGCGTACTACGTAGCGCAGCACAACGGAGGAGCTGCACAGCGGGTTTATCAACAACAATATCGTAATCACCGTATCCCGCATCATACGACATTTGCTGCTGTGTACCAACGTCTGCGTGAGACCGGGTCATTTAGCAGATTACCTGGACAGGTACGCCGTCGCACGGTAAGAACGCTCCAATTCTGAGGAAGCTGTCTTGCAGCATGTGGAGCGGGATCCTTCAATCAGCACTCGTGCAATTGCACATAACATGGGGAGAAATCAGACGAATGTAAGAACAGTCCTTCGAGAGCAATTGCTACGTCCATATTGCTTACAGCGTGTCCACAACCTGGAACCAGTTGATTATCCACGCAGAGCACAGTTTTCGCAGTGGTTCCCGGAAGCGTGTGAAATGGATCCTACATTTCCATCCTCTGTATTGTTTCCGATGAAGCAACGTTCGGGCGTGATGGAGTCTTCAACATGCACAATTCACGTCTTTGGTGTGAGGATAACCCACATGCCACAGTTACTAGCGCTCATTAAGTGCGGTTCTTCGTTAATGTGTGGGTCGGTGTTGTTGGGGACTGTTTAATTGGGCAATATCTGCTAACTAGGTCATTAAATGGCAGGTACTATTACAATTTTATCGCCAGAGCAATGCCAGAAATGCTGGAAGACGTCCCGCTCCCTACAAGACAACGCATGTGGTTCCAGCATGACGGGTCGCCGGCACATTTCAGTTGTCGTGTGCGTCGATTTCTGGACCGACGCTTCCCAGAAACGTGTATTGACAGAGGTGGTCCTATACCATGGCCTGCTCGATCACCAGATATGTCCCCTCTGGACTTTTTTGTGTGGGAAGAGATGCGCAAACTTGTTTACGCAACCCCTGTTGCATCAGAAGAGGATCTGGTTGCCCGGATAGTAGCAGCAGCACGAATAATTCAGGATACTCCTGGGGTTTTGCCGGTGTCAGACAAAACATGAGCCGACGGTGTAGCCTTTGTTTACGTGTCAATGGAGGAATTTTTGAAAATCTACTGTAATTGAAATTGCGTTGTGTTAATGTGTTGTCTCTTGGTCATAAAAAATGGAAAAGTATTTGGTGGTTTAATTAATTTGCCACCAGAGAAATCTTCCTCTACCGGTTTAAATAGTCATCATAGCAAAAAATGGCATTAGGGAAAAATGTTTGTTTTGATGTCCCCTACAACCTCCCGGAGTTTGTCGGTTTAAATACTTTTAACCCTGTGATTCACTTATATGTTCCATTTAACGACCCTTTGTTTTCTGGCTTAATGCCGATCGAGAGTAACGTGATATGTGAAATAAACATAAACAACTTGGTGATCTTATGAAGGTAATATAGCTTTAAGAGTTTTACTTAACACAGGACTACTATAAATTATGTATATTTGCAGAAAAAGGAAATTCTGCCTGAAACCCGGTAATCCTGCTCACTAGGTAAATGCATTAACCACTACGCCCCCCTGGCACGGTCACTTTGCACAACTGCAGGTACTACACTAGCACGCCTCCCTCCTCAATCGAAATGATGGGTTCTACCTGTAACGCCTCAAACAAACGCATTGGTTTATCAGCTGGTGGCTTCTCGTTTAATGCTATACAGTAACTGCGCAGTACTCCTACTGATTTGGAATGTGGTGGGATTCTTGGTGCGTGATTTTATGTCACAATTCCACGTTAGAGGATAGACAATATGAACCTGAGTATACCATTTTTATTTATCATCAAAAGTCTGTAACATAACAGTGATATATTAGTCATCTAATAACAGCTACACGAACGTAAACAACGAGAATGATAATATCTTTCGTATATTTTTAATCACCTACTGGTTACATAGCCAACGGCCTTGCCGCATCACACCGGTTCCCGTCAGATCATCGAAGTTAAGAGCTGTCGGGCTGGGCTGGCACTTGGATGGGTGACCACCCGGTCTGCCGAGCGCTGTTGGCAAGCGGGGTGCACTCAGCCCTTGTGAAGCAAACTGAGGAGCTGCTTGATTGAGAAGTGGCGGCTCCGGTCTCGGAGACTGACCAAATTCCCCTCCATATCCGCATCCGTGACGCCTATGGGCTGAGGGTGACACGGCGGTCGGTCGGTACTGTTGGGGCTTTATCGCCAGTTCGGGGAGTAGGGGGAGTTAAATTTTATTAATGGTTACATCAGAGGGAATTCCCATCCACTGAAGGTCGTTCGATTGTGTTCGATCCATCGTAAGCCACGTTTCATAAAGCGCAACACCAAAGGACACGCCAAGTGACGAAACATATACTGAGCTAGAAAGTGCTAGGGCGTGAACAGCTAATGACATATACGTAGAGCAGCGAAATATTTAAAGTGTTGCTTGTAAGTGTAAGTGTGTGAACAGAATTAAAAAAAAATTAGAAGAAATGCGTATACCGAAAAAACGAGCTACATTTATTCAGTGGCTCACAGACATAATCTCAAAACTTTAATAACGAAAATCATGGTTTTTAAACACTACATTTTCCGAATTTCTGTCTGCTTCTTAAACCATTGAGCCACACCAGTTGTTTAGTATACGATTGGAGAAGTAAGTGGCTTTGCCAAGAACAAATTATAAGATCATTCGTCCTGGCGTTTGAGGTTGGCATCGTCCGTTGTTCTAATATTCTGCAGCTTTTTGCAGATGCGTATTTATAGAAATCCGAGGTGACTTTGGCGCGGTTGATGAATATTCAAAGTTGCGCGTGGAAACTTTCTCGCCCTTGGACGTAAGCCCTTGCTCGCCTCCCCGACCCGTCGCCGTGTTTGGAAACTTCGCCATTTTAATCCTCGGCGGCTGCCCGTAATGCGGCCGCAACTTCGCAGTCGGGTGCGTCGCCTCCCAGGCCGCTGCTCCATCATGCCATGCAGAACACAGGTCGC
The DNA here is from genome assembly GCF_021461385.2 of Schistocerca piceifrons. NCBI lineage: Eukaryota > Metazoa > Arthropoda > Insecta > Orthoptera > Acrididae > Schistocerca > Schistocerca piceifrons. The sequence goes on from NC_060141.1 coordinate 211,806,174, forward strand.
AGCCCGCGGATCTCGTCTGGTACCGTTCCGGCAGAGGCTGATACAAAGGCTGCGGTCAGCCAAAGTGAACCAGGCAGGCCCGATGCGTTGTAGGCAGCGCAATGACGAATGCAATAACACCCGTAGGCCAGTGTGTAACGAAACAGGATGCCCTCTAATATTATTTCTGCCTGAAAAGACCTTTGTCCACGTAAAATTATAATTAAAAAGATGATCATTCAAATTAAGACTGAAGTTTGCAATAGAATCGGTAAAACTGGGAGAAATCCCGATGCATTAATGGAATGAGCTTATGATCCGTGTGCGCAACCTTCATTTTCTCATTTATGTATCTTATCAAATCGTCGCTCACTATGATTTTCATCTTACTATTAAATCAACGAACTTACATACCGTGTGATTGTAACTAAATTACAGGTACTCACAGAGGTCCAGTATTGGCTGTAATTATTATATTAAGAATTATAAAGGAAAGCTGTAACTGCTCCCAGAATTTACGAAATTTTACATTACTGGTATTCACCGAAAAAAAAAAGTTCGAATGTGTGTGAAATCTTATGGAACTTAACTGCAACGGTCATCAGCCCTAAGCTTACAGACTACTTAACCTAAATTATCCTAAGGACAAACACACACACCCACCCATGCCCGAGGGAGGACTCGAACCTCCGCCGGGACTAGCCGCACAGTCCATGACTGCAGCGCCTTAGACCGCTCGGTATTCACCGAAAAGATAACTACGTTCCCACATTAGCTTTAGAATACTGCTGTTGCAGTGCCAGGAAATTTTCGGACATTCGCTACCTGTAATCGCCAACTCAATGTCTGTAGAAGTCATTTTACAAGCTTTAATTATATTAAAACGAGCAGAACAGTGCTCGTAACTTTACATCAATGGAACCGGTTGGTTTGAGCTCATTTTATCACATAGGTTCGTTCAATTGAATGTACAAAACTTATAACACCAATAAATATGTATCGAGGATTGAAAGCCAAACGATAGTTGTTCTGGATTTGGATTTAGTCAGTGTTATGGAGTAGAATGGAATTAACTTCATCAGAAGAATGTATTTTAATTTTTATTATACGCTGGAGCACGGAAAAGAGATTATGAAACCAAAGGCTGGTGACTTATTTAGATATCTGAAAACAATTTTAAGACATAAGAATTTGATATGACATTTTTGAACCGTATGTAGAAGTTCTGTACCGCTCAGCGGCGATTTAATGGATGATACTGACGACAGGTGGACTCCAAGTTTATCACAGTCACCATCTCTGTGACATTATCTTAAAAAGTGGTTCAAATGGCTCTAAGCACTATGGGACTTAACATCTGAGGTCATCAGTGCCCTACTACTTAAACTTAACTAACCTAAGGACATCACACACATTCATACCCGAGGCAGGATTCGAACCTGCGACAGTAGCAGCTGCGCGGGTCCCGAGTGAAGCGTCTAGACCCGCTCGGCCACAGTGGCCGGCCATTATCTTTTCCTTCTCACACTGTACAAACCAGAACTTGCAATCTAAAGAATGAAAATTAATATCAGTGAATAACGAACTTTGCCGCGCCCGGGTTCGATTCCTGGCGGGGTCAGGAATTTTCTCTGCCTCGTGATGACTGGGTGTTGTGTGGTGTCCTTAGGTTAGTTAGGTTTAAGTAGTTCTAAGTTCTAGGGGACTGATGACCATAGATGTTAAGTCCCATAGCGCTCAGAGCCAATAAGGAACTTTGGTACATAGTTGAGAACATAAAACTCTGAGATTATTTTTGTGTATTGTTCAACAGACTTAGACAAAATATAATCAGCAAAAGTTACGATCAGACGACAACGCTACTCAGTATGTAAACGAATTCTGCTGTCCAGACGTAACAGCAAAATTCTCTAGCAGTCCAAACACATCATCAATGAAAATACACCTGCTCTTTGCTGGTTGCTAACCCAATGGTGGCGCCTAAGCTCAACGGGATGAAACAGTAGTCACACCGCTAATATTCCACGTTGGCCGCTCTGGAACTCTCCAGACTATGTAGAGCTGGAACCAGGTTCTCATGTGGCCCTCCACCGTTGGCGTAAGTCATACTGGATGTGGATTACTTTCATATGAATCGTGTTTGTGGTAGTCCTCTTCTTTCTTTAGTTCATTCGTCTATTAAAAATATTGTGAAAAAAGTTTTAAATTATTTGCACACATAATCGAAAAAGTGTTTTTCGTTTATATGTGTATATTTGGTCGTCGTTCACTATGATGTTCATCCTACTATTAATTCAACAAACCTGCATGGCGTGTGGTTGTAATTAAACTGCAGGTAGTCACAGGGGTCCAGTGTGGACTGTAATTATTGTATGGCTGCTAAACTTGCTAGACATTCCCCTGGCTTAATGTGGAACGAATTTATGCAAGGAAAAAATTAGTTCCATTATTGGCCACCAGGTGAAAATCTGGCGCTGTAAACGAAAAAAAAAATTGTATAGAAATGTTTCCATATGTAATGGATTAGGAGCGGGACGTGGGCAGAAAATGTGACACAACGAGAAAGGCATAATGTTGATTTTATTAGTAAACGCCGCTTATACAATTAGTTAAATATGAGCACAGGAGAAGACGAGCACCGCAGATGTCGACGGGAAGCTGTACATCGCCAGATTTGCACCTGGTGGCCAAAACTGGAAAAAAAAAATTTCCAGCTTAAATCGGTTTCGTATTAACGCATTAGCATATCTACATAGTTTCGCTGCCATACGATAATTACAGCAACCTTTGGAGCTCCGTGAGCAGCTCTAATTATAACCACCCGGTACAAGTAGCAATAAATGATATTTCTATAAGAAAGACACGGGTTAATTTGAAAAAAGCTGACTGATACGAAACTACACACCATATCATGAATGCCAAACACAGACTGATTTTAAACGTAAAGCTGACTGATATGGAAATTTTCAGCTTGAAAGTTGGATGCTGAATGAGTACAAGTAACGTAGTTTTGGTATCTGGACGGGAATGATAGCGCTACGGAATCATCGCTGTTAGAACAAATGTTAACTGTACTAGCCTACGGGTGATCGAGTATCAGCCATGGAGCTGTACTCCGGAAGAGGAAACGAATCTAGATGTGCGTGTCAATCTACGGGGAAGCAGAGAGTCCGAACACCCTGCAGAGGAAAGCAAAACGCGCGTGACCTGCGCGAGTGACTGACAACCGAGCACACGGAAACAGAGCATTGCGCGAGCTGTGACACGGTCCGCGGGCGTCGACATCAACGTTAGGACTGCCGGGCGAGGCCTATTGCCACCGGCAGGTAAACATCTGGGTCAGTAGCTCTCCCACGCCACGCCTCTCCCGCATCCTCAGTGACAGCCCTCTGAACTATTCGGCTGCGCTAACCAGTCCAGCTCCTCCGCATCCATCTCGATGTCTGCTGATGGTGATACGAAAATAGTGATTGTGTGCTGTTTGGATGCTTACCGCCGGCGAACTTAATACAGTAGAAGCTAACCACGGGCTGAATCTAAACAAGTAGTTATGTGTAATGACGAGTGATACGGAAATGCACCTGCTGAATACTGGGCGCACAACACCCATCTAAAGACGCTCTTAGGACAGTTATCATAAAATGTTAAAATATTAAGCTATTACTAGTAAAGTAAAATCGAGCGAGATTGCGCAGTGGTTAGCACACTGGACTCGCATTCCGGAGGACGACGGCTCAAACCCGCGTCCGGCCGTCCTGATTTAGGTTTTCCGTGATTTCCGTAAATCGCTTCAGGCAAATGCTAGAACGATTCCTTTGAAAGGGAACTGCCGACTTCTTTCTCCATCCTTCCCTAATGCGATGGGTTTGATGACCTCGCTATTTGGTCCCCTCCATCGCATCAACCAACCAACCGACCAAGTAATGCAAAAGACAGGAAAAGTACACATGATAGATGCACTGTTTTGATTAGCGATTGACTGAATGTCCTTAAGTTGGCACCAATAACGGTTCCATAATGACTAGTGGAAGCCTGGGTGTCAACTGGGATTTCCTAAATGTGGTCAGACTTTTCTGCAAATCCACATATTACAAAAGAAATATCTCTCATACTAGAATCATATTCTAAACTAATTATATATTTTTGAGAAAAAATTAGGACTACGAGATAATAACACTGAAACTGCGAATGGTTCACTCTCTTCGATTTGAACTTTCCAGAAACCGACAATTTTGACGAAGGGTAATGTTTGAAATACACAGATTTCCTCATAGGTAAGACACTCTTTAGAAAGAGGCGTCTAAGAACTCTCAAATAAGGGACGCCAATCCTAAAACAAACAATGACTGGGTGGGAGGTGCAATTTCAGTATACCGGGTGATCAAAAACTCAGTATAAATTTGAAAACTGAATAAATCACGGAATAATGTAGATAGAGAAGCACAAATTGACATACATGCTTGGAATGACATGGGGTTTTATTAGGACCAAAAAAATACAAAACTCCAAAAATGTCCGCCAGATGGCGCTTCGTCTGATCAGAATAGCAATAATTAGCATAACAAAGTAAGACAAAGCAAAGATGATGTTCTTTACAGGAAATGCTCAATATTTCCACCGTCATTCCTCAACAATAGCTGTAGTCGAGGAATAATGTTGTGAACAGCACTGTAAAGCATGTCCGGAGTTATGGTGAGGCGCTGGCGTCGGATGTTGTCTTTCAGCATCCCTAGAGATGTCGGTCGATCACGATACATTTGCGACTTCAGGTAACCCCAAAGCCAGTAATGGTACGGACTGAGGTCTGGGGACCTGGGAGGCCAAGCACGACGAAAGTGGCGGCTGAAGATACGGTCAGCACCAAACGACGCGCTCGAGAGATCTCTCGAACATTTTGTGAACTTTGTTTTTTTTTTTTGGTTCTAATAAAACCCCATGTAATTCTAAGCATGTGTATCAATTTTTACCTCTCTATCTACATTATTCCATGGTTTATTCAGTTTTCAAATTTATACTGACTTTTTGATCAGCCGGTACATTATTTTTTTGACTCGTAAGATACGAATACTTCTTTAAATAAACTGCAAACAATGCACTTAGTCATAAGGTTTTGAAAAATGCTCCATGGATTATAATTTGGAGATATGACACACACACACACACACACACACACACACAGTACATAAATGAAGTACGGAATAGAGAACAGAAAGCACAAAAATCGTAGATACACTGAAGCGCCAAAGAAGCTGGTATAGGCATGCGTATCAAATACAGATATATGTAAAAGAAACAGAACACTGCGCCGCGTTCGGCAATGCCTATATAAGACGACCAGTATTTGGCGCAGGCGTTAGAAAGGTTACTGATGCTACATTAGCAGGTTGTCAACATTTAACTGAGTTTGAGTAGTGGTGATAAAGTCGGCGCACGAGTGATGGAACACAGCATTTCCGAAGTAGTGATGAAGCGGGGATTTCCCGTACGACTATTTCACGAACGTACCCCGAATATCAGGAATCTGGTAAAACATCAAATCTCCCACATCGCTGCGGCCGGAAAATGATCCTGCCTAAACGGGACCAACGACGACTGAAGAGAATCGTTCAACGTGACAGAAGTGCAACCCTTCCTCAAATTGCTGCAGGTTTCAGTGCTGCACTATCAGCAAGTGTCAGCGTGCGAACCATTCAACAAAACATCATCGATATGGCCTTTCGGAGCCGAAGGCCCATTCGTGTACTCTTGATGACTGCACGACACAAAGCTTTACGCCCCGCCTGCGCCCGTCAACACCGATATTGGACTGTTGATGACTGGAAACGTGTTGTCCGGTCGGACGAGTCTTGTTTCAAATTGTATCGAACGGTTGGACGTGTACGTGTATGCAGACAACGTCTTGAATCCATGGATCCTGCATGTCAGTAGGGTACTGTTCAAGCTGCTGGAGCCTCTGTAATGGCGTGGGGCGTGTGCACTTTGAGTGATATGGGACCCCAGATTCGTCTAGATAGGGCTCTGACGGATGGCACGTACATAAGCATCGTGTTTCATCACCTGCATCTATTCATGAATAATGTGCATTCCGACGAACTTGGGCAATTCAAGCAAAAGAACGCGACACCCCACAAGTCCAGAATTGCTACAGAGTGACTCCAGGAACACTCTTCCGAGTTTAAACACTTCCGCTGACCACCAAACTCCTCAGACATGAACATTATTAAGCATATGTGGGATGCCTTGCAACATGTTGTTCTCCATCCCCTCGTACTGTTACGGATTTATGAAGAGACCTGAAGAATTCATGGTTTCAGTTCCCTCCAGCATTACTTCACACGTTAGTCGAGTCCATGCCACGTCGTTTTCGGCACTTCCGCGTGCTCGCGGAGGCCCTACACGATAATAGACAGGTGTACCAGTTTCTTTGGCTCTTCAGTGTATGTTAGGAGTGGGAATATAGCAAATGCAGATTTTCAACCTTGCAACTATTTTCTTAATTACATTTATCTTTCTTGGATTACACCATACATTCTGACGTATCGTGGTACTGAGGAGCGATCGATGACGCTTATAAAAGAACAACTTTATTAATACGTCAAAGATCCGCCTCAGTTGCGAAAAGTTAATGGTCTTTACCCAGGTTTCTGCTAGAGTAATCAAGCCTTCTTCAGCATCCGCGGCTAACCGACCGCTTTCAGTGAAGTGAGGCAGGGGCTGTTCCTCAGCTAAGTGACGTAGTTTGACATGGTGCCACGGTACTTCAGATTTTTTTGTTTGACCGTGCCTTATTCTGGCATGTATTAGCTTATTTTATGCCTTTGAAGAAGGCCAGATTACTCTAGCTGAAACCTGGGTAAAGACTAGTAACTGAGGCGGATCTTTGACGTATTTATTTATCACAGTTGCTGACAGGGCTGCAACATGTTAAAAATTCTTAACAAATTTATTAAAAAAACGAAACTAAATTATAGTATCCATGGGTGAATATCCATACAACTACATACAACAGAAATGTTGCTCCCGTGATATTGTCTGTGGCCTGTACGACGTATGCTAGACTAGTGACAGGACGTTACTTGGCCGGTGCTGCGGCGTGCGACGGCTGACGCGCTGCTGGTGCAGACCAAGAAAACATGGAATGGGTCTGTCGGCGTGGAGCGCTTCGGCTAAACTGCTGGTACTGCCAACTTTTAGCGCTGACATGAACTGCTGGTGCGGCCGGACGGAACTGATGCTTCTGTCGACTTGAGGCGCAGTGAGTAACCGTCTTCGGAGTAGCAGAAGCAGCATCGCATCTTCTCTTGAGTATGTGCTGGGTTTCAGTGTTTACCTTAACGGCGTTTACTGCTATATCTGTGTAAGAACGTATCGTTATTTTGTGTGCTATCAGGTGAGCGTAGGAGGTGCTGGGATAGAGCCACCATCTATGATGGATTGCACCCTACTTAGTAAGGCAACTGGCAAAGGTCTCGAGCGTCATCGGATCTTTGTAAGCGGCGAATGAGTGCGTTAGTGGACCCACATGTCTGTCTATAGAAAGACTGGGCAGTCTGCTCAAATCGGTCTGTATCTATACTGACGGCTCCAGAACCAGTGGCTGTATTGAGCTGTGGCAGGTCTCATAATCTTGATATTTCTTGATTAATTGGTACTGGTTAGTCGTTGTTAATATTGATTTCTTCCCGATCTCAGGGTGTGGTATTTGTTAGTTTGTCTTTGCGAAGAGATGCCATAATTTACTGCCTGTAAAATTCATCGTAAAACAGGGTTCGTAGCTGAACTGAATATTTCGTAGTATCTTTCTCTCTTTAACTTTGATGGATTAATCAAGGAATAAAGACAATCTTTAGGCAAGTCCTCTCCAATTTAATTTTACGCTCTTTCAAATACGTTAAATTCATGTCAAAAGTCATTTTTGCGAGTTATTATAAAGTCAATGTTGATTAGTGTTGGAATGAAAGATCCTATGTCTATGTTAACTTTAGTTCGATTTGATGAAAAATGACGACTGCTGCGCTTCGTTGGGTAACGAAGCAATCTAAAATAATTACAGTTCTCTCATTTTAAGCTTTGAATTAATTCCTGCCCACTGAAACTCCCTATCTAACTTCCCTGAAGTCACTTAAAAAATTAACTATCTGTTCTTTATAATAATAAAACTTTTCTCTCCCAAAAAAATAATTACTTAGAGATAAATTGGAAGGTACTTCTGAAATTAAAGTTTAGAATACTTTCTATATATATATTCACAATAATCGCTCACACGAGCTAACACAATGCAGGGAACATGAGAGAAGATGAACTGAGACGAAATGAGAGCGAGACACTATTGTCTCGACTGTTTATAGACTTATAAAAAACAAAAAGTGACGTAACTATAACTTCTGACGCGTAGAAGTTCTTAGTACACTACTTATTCTTTTGAAATTGTTATTCTTAAGTAATTCACTACTGTAAAGAAATATTAATGGCATTATTTAAAATAATGGATTATGTCCTGTATAAGAGTGCCTTCAAAGCGCGTACTACACACTACACTTTCAAATGACTGGGCTACTCAAATTACAAACAGAGGCAAGTAACACGGCCTTGGAACTTGTTGCGATACTAAAAGCTCTTTGTTTCTGCTCGAGAATGACGGCATTTCTATATTTCCTATTCAGTGACTCTTTATCTACTCTAACACGACTTTAAAGTTTTAGCATCTCTTTTACTGAAAACCCCTTTGTACACGTGTTTGAATCGATGTGCGAAGAAGTTCATTCCGTTAATATTGGTTGAGTGAAAGCACACTGGCAATGAAGCAGTCGACTGCAAGGCGAAAAAAGCTGCTGAGCATACCATCTGGACTCGAGTACAAATTACCGATGTATACTATACAGACGCGTGATAGAAAACTGTCAATGGAAATGGAAGAAAAGAACAAGACACAAAGGCAAGAAGTAGGCATCAATTCACTCGCTGGTCACGTAGTCCACGAAATTCCAAATATATTCAATCCCTAGGCATCTCGTGTCTCTAAGAGCCACTCTCAAATATTTAGCCACCGATATTTCCGTAAACATCTTCACAGGTTGCACGTCATAGAGACGAAGAGGTCTCAGATTATCTTCTCTTTGAGTGCCACAGACTACACGGTAGTACTAAAATCTTTTTACAAAAACTTGTGAAGCTCGGTCACCCACTGCCAACCTGCGGGACGGCTTCGTTAGCAACATAGAATGAGACTTTTAGATGTGATGTAATGGTTCACTGTTCCCACAGGTATCCACATTCAAGATCAACCAATGGACTGTTACAAACATTGGAATTTACAGTGGTTACACTATTCTCGTATTGACCTATCTGTAAATTTGTATGATCAGTTTACAACAGCTCTGTGTGTGTGTGTGTGTGTGTGTGTGTGTGTGTGTGTGTGTGTGTGTGTGTGTGAGAGAGAGAGAGAGAGAGAGAGAGAGAGAGAGAGAGAGAGAGCAAATGAGGAAACAAACAATTCTTCCAACAGATATTGCATATTTTATTTAAGAACGAGCTGGCTGTATTGTTTCCGATAGTCGTTTCCACCACACACCAGGCAAGCAATGCGGGCAGCCGCCCCGCCAGGAGGATGTGCGTAAACGACTCTCCTTCGCCACGTGGATATCCATCCGCTCCCGACTACTTAGGTCACAGTCGGATCATGCGAAGTTAATAACATATCTTCAGGGTTACACGTTGTTTGTCCGCATCGACATAGCGACATCCACCGTGCGGGATGTGCTTATTGGCGTTCAGCAGGGATCGGTGCTAGGTCCAATACTTCATCCTTTGTATATGTCCGATATGCCGACAAACCCGAGGATCTCTAGAGCCCTAGAGATCCTCAGGTTCGTCTATGAGGACGATACGGCGCTGCTGAGAAGCAGGTGGTCAGCTCCGCTACACCTTCGTCTACCAGAAGCCTATGACGCCCTTGGCACCTGAGCGGCGAAAGGGCACTTTGGGTTTAATGCTACAAAAAGCCAGGCGCTGATATTATCCTCGAAACATCCCTGAAGTGGAACTTTTGGGTAAATCAATTCAACGGACCACGTTGGTCAAATACCTATACGTGATTCTCGACACTCGACTTACCTGGCAGAGGTCCAAGAAATTCGTAGCAAGGCGTCACAGCGATTGGAGGCACTATACCCCGTACTTAACGAAAGGTCTGTGTTCTCCGTCCGTTGTGAACTCACGATCTAAAAGCCCTTCCTGCTACCCTTGATGGATTACGGATGTGTTGTCTAGGGTAATGGAACGAAATCCCACATTAACCGGCTGAAAACCCTCCAGAATAAGGCACAACGAAGGAGTTTTCATGTGCCTTGCAACTTTCCTTCGTGGTACCATCACGATGGCGCAGGATGCCGTTTTCAGAACTGCGAAAAAGGTTTATCATTGACGTGAGCCTCATCGTCAAAGGTATTTCAGATTGCAACGTTCACCTGAGATAATTTCATTAGGAAAGAGACGCTAAAACTACCTGGTTTAGGTAATCTAATGATATTGTTTGTAATCTACTAGTATCTTAATAGGCTTGGACTAGGCGATCTTGCTAGGTTCACGATGACGTGCCCTTTATGTGCCGGTGTGTTGTATGGGAATTATCGCAAGTAAGATGGGTCAACGTGGTGAAGTAGCAGAATAGCAGAAATGAACTATCCTGTATGGACGTGCCCATGAGCACACCGTGATATCATTAGCCCAATTTGTTCATGTATCAATGCGAGATGTCCAATGTGTCTGTAAGGAATGGTGTACCACTCCCAGCCATGTAGCACAGCGTATGAAACGTGGTCTTAGTTGGCAGGGACTGGAGATAGTTCCAGTCCGAAAGACATCGCTGCTGTTAATGAATGTAGATCCAAAGTAACTAGTTTCTAAGGGAACTCCATGCAAAATGCCACTTCTCACTGTAACACATAAAGGTAGACGGCTTCGGTGGGGCATACCACATAGAAACTGTGCACAGTAGCTGAGTAGTGTAGTGAAATGTTGTCCGGTGAGTCGCCATTTTGCCTCTTTTCAGTTGATGCAAGGCGTCCAGAGCACCGACGACCCAATGAACAGCCCAACTCATAGTGTGTGGAGCGTGTAGTTCAGGAGGACGGAAATGGCTGAGCGATATTTTGGGGGTGTTTCCCATATCCTGATTTCAGACCACTTATTCAAGCTACACTCCTGGAAATTGAAATAAGAACACCGTGAATTCATTGTCCCAGGAAGGGGAAACTTTATTGACATACTCCTGGGGTCAGATACATCACATGATCACACTGACAGAACCACAGGCACATAGACACAGGCAACAGAGCATGCACAATGTCGGCACTAGTACAGTGTATATCCACCTTTCGCAGCAATGCAGGCCGCTATTCTCCCATGGAGACGATCGTAGAGATGCTGGATGTAGTCCTGTGGAACGGCTTGCCATGCCATTTCCACCTGGCGCCTCAGTTGGACCAGCGTTCGTGCTGGACGTGCAGACCGCGTGAGACGACGCTTCATCCAGTCCCAAACATGCTCAATGGGGGACAGATCCGGAGATCTTGCTGGCCAGGGTAGTTGACTTACACCTTCTAGAGCACGTTGGGTGGCACGGGATACATGCGGACGTGCATTGTCCTGTTGGAACAGCAAGTTCCCTTGCCGGTCTAGGAATGGTAGAACGATGGGTTCGATGACGGTTTGGATGTACCGTGTACCATTCAGTGTCCCCTCGACGATCACCAGTGGTGTACGGCCAGTGTAGGAGATCGCTCCCCACACCATGATGCCGGGTGTTGGCCCTGTGTGCCTCGGTCGTATGCAGTCCTGATTGTGGCGCTCACCTGCACGGCGCCAAACACGCATACGACCATCATTGGCACCAAGGCAGAAGCGACTCTCATCGCTGAAGACGACATGTCTCCATTCGTCCCTCCATTCACGCCTGTCGCGACACCACTGGAGGCGGGCTGCACGATGTTGGGGCGTGAGCGGAAGACGGCCTAACGATGTGCGGGACCGTAGCCCAGCTTCATGGAGACGGTTGCGAATGGTCCTCTCCGATACCCCAGGAGCAACAGTGTCCCTAATTTGCTGGGAAGTGGCGGTGCGGTCCCCTACGGCACTGCGTAGGATCCTACGGTCTTGGCGTGCATCCGTGCGTCGCTGCGGTCCGGTCCCAGGTCGACGGGCACGTGCACCTTCCGCCGACCACTGGCGACAACATCGATGTACTGTGGAGACCTCACGCCCCACGTGTTGAGCAATTCGGCGGTACGTCCACCCGGCCTCCCGCATGCCCACTATACGCCCTCGCTCAAAGTCCGTCAACTGCACATACGGTTCACGTCCACGCTGTCGCGGCATGCTACCAGTGTTAAAGACAGCGATGGAGCTCCGTATGCCACGGCAAACTGGCTGACACTGACGGCGGCGGTGCACAAATGCTGCGCAGCTAGCACCATTCGACGGCCAACACCGCGGTTCCTGGTGTGTCCGCTGTGCCGTGCGTGTGATCATTGCTTGTACAGCCCTCTCGCAGTGTCCGGAGCAAGTATGGTGGGTCTGCCACACTGGTGTCAATGTGTTCTTTTTTCCATGTCCAGGAGTGTATATTGAACTGTATATCGTACCGAGACTCTAACTCGGGACCTTTGCCTTTAACAGGCAACTGTTCTACCCACTTTTTTTCATATCTTCATGTTTGTGGCTCCGACCACATTTTTCCTTCGCCCATTTTCGGGCTGTCAGTTTAAAGAAGAGCAAACATGCAGATGCAGTATAGTAGACCACCATCGAACTTGGAACCCTCAGCTAATGCAGCTTTTGCCTCACTTGGCAGTCACATTATCATTTTCTTCAGACAGTAAGCAGTACATGTCTGAAGTTTATACCATACTTTTCACAAGGAAGCACATGTAAAAAAAGGAAAAAGTACAATATGCCATAAAGGCAGAAAACTGTAACAAAGTAAACAGGTACACACTCACGTAACAAATGAAAATAACCGACTTGCAAAATTACGTCAAATAAAAGAACATCCGAATCTCCAACTCTCCAATAGAGGAGGACAGTAGGTTTCTCGAATCCACAGTCTGTAAGGATTCGTCCCTGGATCCAAGCAAAACTAACCAGGCAATAAAACTTATTAAGAACTTAGCATAATGCGTCCCATATTTCGCCAGGCGCAGTGTGTTTTCGTGCTGTTAGTATAAGTACATCCAAAATTGCAGCTCATCCATTCCATTGTCGTTATAAATGAAATTTATCGCTAACCCTGCGATCCAGTTGATCGCACTGGCTTTTTGTCGGGGGAAGTATGTCAGGTCTAAATAAAGAATTACCGTCAGTGGGAAAGACTTTGGTAGGACGTGAGAATGCGTACGTCAACGTCGTTAGTGAGTGGTTCATCCTGGTGTGGACCCTCCACATCGCTGCGTGTCACGTTACGCATTTCTACATCCACATCCTACTCCAGTCTTCCTTCGACCGCGGCTGGTACTGGCGGTGATTGCGGTAGTTTGTCGGGAGTAATTGCGATCGGTGCCTCCTCGGTCGTTTGCAACAGCATTGTCGCCGCATCCTGAGTAGGCGAACAATAGAAAGCTTCTGCATCTGTGTCAGCATCGGTGTCGTCGTATCCCGAAGTGCCGCTACGCATATCAGCGGAAGAGACGTCTATCAGTTGTAGAATTTTAGAACACGTATTATGTTCGAGTATAATGACTTTTCTGGAGATTAGAAATCTACTCTGTAGGAATCAGCACGGGTTTCGAAAATGACGATCGTGTGAAACCCAGCTTGCGCTATTCGTCCACGAGACTCAGAGGACCATAGACACGGGTTCCCAGGTAGATGCCGTGTTTCTTGACTTCCGCAAGGCGTTCGATACAGTTCCCCACAGTCGTTTAATGAACAAAGAAAGAGCATATGGACTATCAGACCAATTGTGTGATTGGATTGAAGAGTTCCTAGATAACAGAACGCAGCATGTCATTCTCAATGGAGAGAAGTCCTCCGACGTAAGAGTGATTTCAGGTGTGCCGCAGGGGAGTGTCGTAGGACCGTTGCTATTCACAATATACATAAATGACCTTGTGCATTACATCGGAAGTTCACTGAGGCTTTTTGCGGATGATGCTGTGATATATCGTGAGGTTGTAACAACGGAAAATTGTACTGAAATGCAGGAGGATCTGCAGCGAATTGACGCATGGTGCAGAGAATAATTGAATCTTAATGTAGACAAGTGTAATGTGCTGCGAATACATAGAAAGAAAGATCCCTTATCATTTAGCTACAATATAGCAGGTCAGCAACTGGAAGCAGTTACTTCCATAAATTATCTGGGAGTACGCATTAGGGGTGATTTAAAATGGAATGAACATATAAAGTTGATCGTCGGTACGGCAGATGCCAGACAGATTCATTGGAAGAATCCTAAGGAAATGCAATCCGAAAACAAAGGAAGTAGGTTAAAGTACGCTTGTTCGCCCACTGCTTGAATACTGCTCAGCAATGTGGGATCCGTACCAGATGGGGTTGATGGAGGATATAGAGAAGATCCAACGGAGAGCAGCGCGCTTCGTTACAGGATCATTTAGTAATCGGGAAAGCGTTACGGAGATGATAGATGAACTCCAGTGGAAGACTCTGCAGTAGAGACGCTCGGTAACTCGGTACGGGCTTTTGTTGAAGTTTCGAGAACATACCTTCACTGAGGAGTTAAGCAGTATACTGCTCCCGCCTACGTATATCTCGCGAAGAGACCATGAAGATAAAATCAGAGAGATTAGAGCCCACACAGAGGCATACCGACAATCCGATAGAGGGATTCAAGGTACCCTCCACCACACACCGTCAGGTGGCTTGCGGAGTATGGATGTAGATGTAGACGCGTCTGTATCTTGTCGATTGCCGCTAGGCAGCTGCGCTAAACTCCTCTGGAGGCATTCCGACAGAACACGGCCCTCACTGCCGCATCCGGAACAGGTCCGCGACTGTCCGTCGTATATCGCTATGGCTCTGCAGGCCCTGATGCACAGGTATGAGGACACGTTGGTTGGTTGTTTGAGGTTAAAGGGACCAAACAGAAAGGTCATCAGTCCCCTGTTTCAAATAGACTCCATTCTGCTAACGGGACATCTCAGAGAAGTCAGAACAATAAAACGGAAAAAGGGCAAACGTAAAAGGGCAAACGTAAAAGGGCAATCACGGTGTCATTAGTAAAAACAAATGAGGGAAGTTGGCAAGAGAACGAACCCAACACTATGCTTAAGCAGCATAGGCAAGACCACCTGTGACTTAAAAGGTACAACTGCTATAATGCAGAAAGTACGTAAGGGAATAGAAAAACTAACCAAGCCTTAAAAAGAAGGGGTAAAAACAGAGTAAAAGGAGAAGAAAAGAGGATTCCGGTCAGGGAGGTGAATCGGGAATCTCTGAACACTGCCTACAGTGGGAGACACCCAAACACTCACCGCCCTGCCCCAACACCAGAGGGAGATTAAAAACTTTAAAACTGAGAATAAAAACCACTCTCCCGGAGGAAACCTAGAACCAGAGAGACCATCCGGGAATCGTCAGCCAACATCAAGGGTAAAGTGTGGGGGAGTCTGTACTTAGCACGCAGAGCCAAAAGAAGGGGGCATTCAACCAAAATGTGGGCCACTGGCTGGAAGGCTCCACAACCACATAGCGGGGGTGGCTCATCACGCAAAAGGAAACCATGGGTCAGCCTGGTATGGCCAATGCGGAGACGACACAGTGTGGTCGAGTCCTTGCGGGAGAGGCGAAAGGAAGAACGCCATGGGCCTGGATTCACCTTAATTGCACGAAGTTTATTAGACAGTGGAGTAGCCTCCCAAGAATTGGCCCATGACTGTGCAAAGTGGGATTTGATGTGAAGCCGTAAATCCGCTGCAGGAGGGGTTACAGAAAACGGGGGGTAAGTAACTGCTCCCCCAGCCAAACGATCAGCGAGCTCATTACCCGGGATACCCACATGGCCCGGGACCCATAGGAAGTCAATGGAACAAGCAGCACGGTGAAGATCAGCGAGATGGTCATGGATGGCAGAGACCAAGGGATGGCGCGAAAAACACCGGTCAATAGCAAGAAGGCCACTCATCGAGTCCGTACATAACAAAACGCGGTTGTGTTGGGATTGTTTAATAAAGGTAAGGGCCCGGGAAATTGCCATCAATTTCGCAGTAAACACCCCACATGAGGGTGGCAGCAGATGATTTTCCGTTCCAACAAAGGACGTGAAGGCATACCCAACATGATCAGCAGATTTAGAGCCATCAGTGTAAAAAACAACAGCATCCCGAAACCCCCATAAAATTTGGTGGAAAAAGGAACGGAACACCACCGGGGGGATGGAATCTTTCGGACCGCGGCGGAGATCCATCCGAATTCGAGGCCGAGGAACTAACCAAGGAGGGGTGGAGGGGAGGGAGCGAGGAAGACAGGACAAAGAAGGAAGCTGAAAATCACGGTTAAGAGACGCAAGGCGCAGCCCAACCGGTAAACCCGCCCGAGGGCGGGAGCCGGGCGGGCGACGTCCATGGTCTGGGAATAGGATAGAATAGGAAGGATGAGCGGGAGAAGAACGGATAGAAGGGCATGAGACACCAGAAGCTGGGACCGCCGAACAGAAAGGGGGGGGGGGGATCCCAGCTTCAACCAGGAGACTATCAACAGGGCTAGTAGGGAAGGCACCGGTGGCCAAACGGATACCACGATGGTGGACTGGATCCAGCACGTGCAGTGTGGAAGGAGCAGCTGAACCATAAACTTGAAAACCATAGTCCAAACGTGACAGAACTAGAGCACGATAAAGACGGAGGAGGAGGGAACCGTCCGCACCCCAAGAGGAGTGGGCAAGGAAGCGAAGGACATTGAGTTTACGGAAACATCCTACCTTCAGGAGTCTGATATGGGGCAGCCAAGTAAGCTTGTTGTCGAAAAGAAGACCCAGGAAACGAAACTGTGGAACCACAGGCAATCTTTGTGCAGCGAGATAGAGCTCTGGATCTGGGTGGACCGTAGTACGGCGACAGAAGTGGACCACCCGCGATTTTAAAGGAGAGAATTGAAACCCGTGTGAGAGGGTCCATGCAGAGGCACGCCGTATAGCCACCTGGAGCTGCCGTTCTGCAGATGGCATCGAGGAGGAACTAACCCAAATGCAGAAATCATCCACATACAGGGCAGGGGCGACCAAGGGACCGACAGAGGCCGCAAGTCCATCGACAGCAATGAGGAAAAGAAGGACACTCAAGACAGAACCCTGTGGGATGCCCGTCTCCTGGGTCCGTGGAGAACTAAAAGCAGTACCAACTCGAACTCTGAATGACCGATGGATCAGGAACTGGCGGATAAAAATCGGGAGTGGGCCCCGAAGACCCCACTGATGAAGGGTTAGTAAGATGTGATGGCGCCAGGCCGTGTCATAGGCCTTGCGAAGGTCAAAAAACACTGCAACCAAATGGCGGCGCTGGGAAAAAGCCTGCCGAACTGCGGATTCCAAGCGAAGTAAATGATCGATTGGAGATCGTCCCTCTCGAAAGCCACACTGGTAAGGGGACAATAGATCCCGAGATTCGAGGACCCAAGTGAGCCGACGGGCTACCAGCCGTTCAAGTAACTTAAAACCAACATTGGTCAAACTAATTGGTCGATAGCTGTCAACAGATAGGGGGTTCTGACCAGGCTTAAGGACAGGAACCACAATGCTATCCCTCCACTGAGAAGGGAAGTCACCCTGGAGCCAGATACGGTTAAACACCCGAAGAAGATGGTGCCGTTGTGGAGCACTGAGATGTTGAAGCAGCTGGTTATGAATGGAATCTGGGCCAGGGGCCGTATCATGAGAAGAAGATAGAGCAGAAAGAAATTCCCATTCAGTAAAAGGTACGTTGTAAGATTCTGACTCACAAGTGGTGAAACATAAGGTGACAGCTTCAGCCTGCCGTTTTTGATGAAGGAAAGCAGCTGGATAGGAGGCCGACGCTGATGCCACTGCAAAATGGGTCGCAAGATGTTCTGGGAGAACTAATGGGTCCGTACAAATGCCATCTGGGAGGTGAAGGCCTGGGAGGGTGGACTGCCGATGGCAACCTTGGAGAGAGCGAAGTGTAGCCCATACCCGTGACAGAGGGACAGTGGAACCAAGGGAAGAAACGAATCGTTCCCAACATATCCGCTTGTTCTGTTTGATTAAATAACGGGCTTTAGCGCGAAGGCGCTTAAAGGTAGAAAGGCTGGCTACAGATGGGTGCCTCTTAAAGTGTTGCAAAGCTCGACAGCGATCACGGATGGCAATGGCAATGGCCATACTCCACCACGGGACTTGCCGACGACGAAATTGTCCAGATGAGCGCGGGACAGCAAGGTTAGCAGCGCGAACAATCGCGTCAGACACGTCACGTACGACGTCATCAATACAACCCGACAAAGAGGGAGAAAACTCGACCTGTGCAGTGTATAGAGGCCAATCGGCGCGGTGGAAAGACCAACGAGGTAACCTGTCCATCGGGGAGCGGGAAGGGAGCGTGATAATCAACGGGAAATGGTCACTATCACAAAGGTCGTCATGTGGCGACCAGTGTAATGAAGGGAGGAGAGAGGGAGAAGAAAGAGAAAGATCAATGGCAGAAAAGGTACCATGACCAGCACTGAAATGAGTAGGGGAGCCATCATTAAGAAGGCACAGGTCGTGGTCTGCTATAAATTGGTCTATAAGAAGACCTCGTCTAGATGGAAAGGCACTGCCCCACAAAGGATGATGAGCATTAAAATCCCCAAGGAGGAGGAAGGGAGGAGGAAGTTGCTGAAGAAGGGTGGTTAAGGCAGCAGGTGTAAGAGTCCTGTCAGGAGGGTGATAAAGATTGCAAACTGTGACTGCAGAGTCTAAGTGGACCCTAACAGCAACCGCTTCCAATGTAGTTTGGAGAGGAATCCACGTGCTAGCAATGTCTGTACGGACCAACGTACAAACGCCACCAGAAGCCCGCAAGGGTCCGACCCGATTTCGACATAAAACACGGAACCCACGGAGGGTCGGTGAGTGAGCATCAGTAAAATGAGATTCCTGGAGAACCACACAAGCTGCTTTGTAGGACGAAAGAAGGGATTTCAATTCCGGAAGGTGACGATAGTAGCCATTACAATTCCATTGGAGAACCACAGAACGATGGTTTAAATGAGGGCTGAACACGCTAAATCCAGTCATACCGCCGGGTCCCCAACCGTCACCGACAAGGAGGGGGCGACATCCATAAACGACAGGTCATAATCCGGTTGTGAAGTCGGGGAAGGGACCTCCGGTGACACCAGAGGCTCTTTGTCCCGGGACTTATGTTTCTTCTTCTTTTCAGGCTGAGATCGAGGAGGGCTGTGTGGCATAAAGGAGCCAGCTGCAGCAAGATCAGGAACAGAAAGAGACCAGGCGACCTGGGGGCCGAGAGACCGCGGCTCTCGCGGTCGTCGCGCTGCAGCAGACCTTTGACCTGGAAGGTGCCGGGAAGGGGCATCCCGGGAGAGGCGCCCTTGACCGGCAGACGCCGAAGGAGTGGGACACTTCTCCGGCTGGGGAGGGGGAGCAGCGCCCAGAGGAGAAGTGTGGGAGCCGCAGGGGAGGGGGGAAGGAGAGGGGTCCGGGATGGGGGTAAGGAAGGGGGAGGAAGGGATGAAGATGTAACCAAGGCGTAACTAGATGTCATGGACACAGGGTGCAATCGTGCATATTTCTTACGGGCCTCTGTGTAGCTTAAACGATCAAGGGACTTATACTCCTGTATCTTTTTTTCTTTCTTATAGACTGGGCAATCTGCTGAACGCGGAGAATGACTACCATGACAATTGACACATACAGGAGGGGGAACACAGGGACTCTCCTCATGGAGTGGACGTCCACAGTCACCACAGAGAGGGTCCTGGGAACAGCGAGAAGACATGTGGCCAAAACGCAAGCACTTAAAACACCGCATAGGAGGTGGGATGTACGGCTTCACATCACAGCGATAGACCATAATCTTAACTTTCTCAGGAAGGGTATCCCCTTCAAAGGCCAGGATAAAGGCACCAGTATCAATACGATTATCTTTAGGACCCTTCTGAACACCCCGCCGTCCGAGATTTTCCCGAAGTTCCTCATCAGTTTGAAGGATGAGGTCTCTGTGAAAAATCACACCTTGTACCATATTTAGAGACTGGTGAGGGGTAATGGACACGGGAATTGTGCCAAGATGGGTACAGGCACGAAGGGCCGCAGATTGGGCAGCCGAAGCAGTTTTTATCAGCAACGAACCCGACCGCATCTTGCTCAGGGAGTCCACTTCGCCGAACTTGTCTTCAATGTGAAAGTATCTCCATCAGTCCTGGTGCAAACTAGATAACGGGGGAAAGGTTTTGCCCCTAGACGACGGGCCTGACCCTCCTCCCAGGGGTTAGCCATGGAAGGGAAGGCCGAAGGGGCAAGAGAAGCAGCTCTTGAGGAATCAGTACCACGCAGAGAGACGGCCGCAGAAGAGCGGCCAGAGTTTTGGACCCGTATGCGTTTCATCTGCATAGCGTCCGCCCTGATACCACCCACTCCGATCAGGGGCTCTCCTCACGGGCGCCACCCAGCCACAGCAAGGGCCGTCTGGCACGGCGGCCATTGCCGGGAGTTCCGATGCTCCAGGACGACGAGCAACCACTCCAAGGCATGCATGAGGAGGTCACAGCTCAGGTATCAGAAGTGTGATCCCTGTGTGTTCAGGGGGCTCAACCAAAAGGGTACATAGCGACCCCACCACACGGGCTGGCTACCGTGCTGGCTATGCACCCTAGCATCAGACAACGATGTAAAAGAAAAGGTGGAATGTACGAGGAGGGCGCACGTCGGAGACACTAGGTAAGGTGCTCTTCCCCAAATGGCTCACACTACGGAAGAGAAATTTTGGAATGGAGGTCAAACCCCAGAGGGGGACCAAGGAATGCCAAAAGGAGGAGATGATTACGCAACAAAGCCGGAGTGTAAAACCAACAGAACCAGGAGGATAGTGGGGGCCAACATAAGCAAGGACACCAATAGAGGGAGAGGAGAGGGCGAGGGGAAGGGGTATGGAGGGGAAAGGAGGGGAAGGGAAAGGAAATGCAGCCCGGGAGAGAAAGAAGGATGCAATGGCTCGGGGCCCCGTGCTCGCCACGGACGTATCCACAAAAGAGTTGTGGACCCCCTGGGGGGATGAGGACACGTAATTTGCCTACTCAAAATGTAGCTGTCGGACAACGTTAAGTACTGGATAAGGTTTAAAATTTGTCCAATTTTCGACGGTGTGACTGATAAACGTACCATATTGTCGCTACTTGGTAAATGGATGCCAATAAGGTCGTTGTAATTCGTATTTCGTCTCGCAAAAAAGTGTTCGATTTCATGCGCCTTAGGCCTCGCATAATCGCTACAGAACGTTAATTTGTACGTGGTTTTTCTGGAAGTGTGCGTCATATTGCTCGTATAGAAGAAGACAACCTCGACCGCGGGTGATCGGAGCCGGGAAGTGGACAGACAGTACGTCCGAGCTGCTTCACTACGAAAGGCAGGTTGACGATTGTGCTGCCCAAGCACGACTCATGACCCGTCCTCATAGCGATACTTCCGCCATCGTCTCCTACCTTCCAAGCGGGGTACTGGCGGAATTAAAGTTATGAGAATGGGTCGTGAGCTGTACTCGGGTAGCTCAGTCGGTAAAGCACTTGCCCGCGAAATGCAAGGGTTCCGATTTCGAATCTCGGTCCACCATACAGTTTTAAACTGTCTGCTACAGAGTGAAAATTTCACTCTGATCAGCCGGGATTTCTCTTTCAACGTTGTCTGTTACCAAGCGTTGTCCTTTCTTCTATACCTTCTTGATTATTAGACTCAAGTGTTCCAAGGAGACACCAACTTTGTGTACAGGACTGTACGCTTACGTTTGTGGCCAGGGAAATACTCAGACACACTCTCATACCTCAACTCCCGATAGATTACTCGATCTTCCCGTGGAGTACATCTGGGGCGATTTGGAACAGCGGGACAAACGTACCAATGAACTTCCCGCAATTTGGAAACTCTGCGGAAAATAATAATCAAGGAGCTTCTTTATCTGGATATGTCATTCCTCGAAAAAAAAAAAGAAAAAACAGAAAACACCGTGATTATAGCCCCCTCCGCCGAATTGAGGCCATTATCAAAGCTAAAGTTAGTATTATACGGTGTTTGCGTGATGCCTAAGAGGAATAATTCCTTTTTCCGCTCAATTAACTGAAACGTGTCATCTTATTTAATTAAATACCTCAAACATAGACAGGAACATACGACAGACACAAAGATAAAGGAGTGACACTCATACTCTAAATGTTCTGATTGTTCCTCAGAAGAGTCGTCAGTTGCATTTCCACTGATGTTTCGGTACGTATTTGCAATTTCGCTTTCCAATGTGTAAATAGAGTCAGCCCAAAAATGTACTGCTCATCGCGTCTTTCATGTGACGCCTGGTGTCCTAGGAGAGCATCAGTTTGCTTCCGTTAGAAATGAAATGACTTTAAAAGCAAAATTTTAAATGTAAATTCTACAGAATGGTCCAAAATTGGTCTAGAGGGACATTTGGTTTATCGTTAAGTATTAACGGTGGGAGTAAAACACGAAGAATAACCAGGACACCAGCAGCGATTGATCAGCGCCGCCAACATGCTTGTAGCAGTCGGCGTGGGGAATATCCTTGTTGTACTGTCCCTGTTAATATATGCTGATTAAAAGACATATCGTGTTAGTCTAATTAACGAGCGCTCTATCGAAGAGGTACGTAATATATCGCTTTGTGAATCATTTTGTTTGTAACGGAAAAGAAACCGACGGTTTCCGTCTGCACTGGGCGTCGCATGAAAGAAGTGATGAGCAATGGTTCCTGTTGATGGTATTGGTAGGTGGGAAGTCACGAGACCTGGCCGGCATCTCAATAGGAAAGGGAAGGGTAAACTGGGTGGGATGAATCTTTAACGGGGGGGGGGGGGGGGCACTGAAACACATGGGAGTGCTTTTTAGACTAAGATAAGTGTCCAGTCATCCTACAGTACATTGACTGAAATTAAGCTTAATGAGAAGTTCAGAGAGGCAGGTATTAGAGTTGTTAAAATATCACAAAATTCTCATAACAGTACAGTGAAAAATAATGTTAGTCTGTCACAAGATTCACACTAAAGCACAGTGAAAAATAATGTTAGCATATTGCATAAGAATATCAGGTGTTTAAAAAACAAAGCTTTCAGCACATATGAGACACTATAGAGAGAGGAGGAGTTGCCATTTATGTTAAAATCTGTCATAGTGTGAAAAATACGGAAACTAGAAAATTCGGCGTCAAGCAACATGTAGAAACATTTACGTGTGATCTTCAACTAAATAGTGGCACTTTTGTAATTGTACCCATGTATAGGACCACATTGGGAAATTTTAAACTATTTTTGAAAAACTTTGATTCTTTGTTGTACTGTCTGTCAGACAGAGGAAAGCAAATTATTGTTTGTGGGGATTTCAATGCAGAATTTCTGAGAGTCCAATAGAAAGCTTGACCTCAAAGTATTACTTGGTTCTTTCAATCTGACATCAGACATCCTAATGCCATGAGGATGGCTGGCCACGAAGGGCAACAAAACTGTACGTAGAATATCGTTGACGTACCGCTGTGCTGTAAGGATGCGTCGGAAGACAACCAATCAGGCCCTGCTATGAAAAAAAGTGGCACCTCAGACCATCACACCTGCTAGTCGTGCCGTATGGTGGGCGACAGTTTGGTTTCCCGCCACTGTCTGGGGCGGCTCCAGACACTTGTCGGCCTGGAATCTCAATGACTGGAATAGAACTGTCTACAGTGATGTGACCCCCTTCGAAATGACCCCCAACTACCAGACAGCGGTGGAACACCAACCTGACTGGTGTGAAATATCTCTTCGTAGCAGGAACCGTTTGGTTGTCGCCGGCGGCACGACAATCTTCCACGCCCGGCTTTGTTGCGCTTCATGCCAAACCAACCTCGGGTCACATTTTAGCAAGATAATGCCCGCCCTCACACGGCTAGGGTCTCTGCTGCCTGTCTTTGTGCTTGCCAAACCCTACTTTGACCAGCAAGGTCGCCGGGTGTCTCCTCAGTTGAGAACGGTGGGTCCCCCAAATATGTCGAGTTTTCGACGATCTAACGCGCCAGTTGGACAGACTTTGGAACAATACCCCTCAGGATAACATCCAAAACTCTGTCAGTCAATGCCAAGCCAAATAACTGCTTGCGTAAGGGCCAGAGGTGTACCAAGACGATACTGACTTGCTAAACTCAAGGGAATCGTTCTCCTGAAAGAATCATCCAACTTTTTCTGAAATTTTAATCGTTTGTTTGTTAGGACACGTACATCACATCTACCGATTTCCGTCCCATTCCGATAATTCCTTCATGGTGCATCGTTTCTATTTTTTTTGTCTTAGATTGTATGTGATCATAGATTGTCAAGAGACTGACATGCCCCACTTCTCAGCGACTGTGACTAACTCTGTCACAGATTTGAAGCAGCATTGAGTACCACATGTACTAAATGCCACACCCTATACACATCCAAATTACTCTCAAATTTAACCACCTACTGTATACGCACAACAAATAAAAGGTCTTTGTTTACTATCCTTCCAAGTGTAGCATTTTTAATGGCCAGCGGTGTAATATTTTTGTTGGATCCACAACCCAGAATCTAAAAACGGTTTAATTATAGTAAGTACAGTGGAAGATACGAACTTTTAAACACAAGGACGTTAACAAAAGTACTTGCTATAGCAATACAACGGTATTCCATAAGTTTCCACGGAAATCATATTAATGTTGTAGATCTCGAAAGGTATTCGTGCAGCGCTTGAAGAAGAGAGCCGCTGGATGGCTCGTGAGCTTGCACGTTGTTGGCGAGACATTGTCCGCGTGTACTTGACGGCAGCAGCGGCAGCTGAGCGTGATGCGCCTCGTGTCGTCTCGTCTCGTCACGTCACGTCACGTCACGTCACGTCACGTCACGTCACGTCACGTCACGTCACGTCACGTCACGTCACGTCACGTCACGTCACGTCACGTCACGTCACGTCACGTCACGTCACGTCACGTCACGTCTATGCACTAAGCAACCTTTATGCAGTTTGGCACCAACGACTTTAAATGTACCAATAACATTAGCTGCACCAGAATGCAACTGGTACTCTCCTGCTCGATTTCACACAAAAGTCCGAAACAGGTTGAGTCCTGTACGGACAGAAAAACTGGATTCAGTGCAGTGGAAACTCAGATACAATTCTGATCGAATATACACACTACTGGCCATTAAAATTGCTACACCAAGAGGAAATACAGATGATAAACGCGTATTCATTGGACAAATATATTATACTAGAACTGACATTGCATTTTCACGCAATTTGGGTGCATAGATCCCGAGAAATTAGTTCCCAGAACAAGCACCTCTGGCCGTAATAACAGCTTTGATACGCCTGGGCATTGAGTCAAACAGAGCTTGGATGGCGTGTACAGACACAGCTGCCCATGCAGCTTCAACACGATACCACAGTTCATCAAGAGTAGTGACTGGCGTATTGTGACGAGCAAGTTGCTCGGCCACCATTAACCAGACGTTTTCATTTGGTGAGAGATCTGGAGGGTGTGCTGGCCAGGGCAGCAGTCGAACATTTTCTGTATCCAGAAAGGTCCGTACAGGACCTGCCACATGCAGTCGTGCGTTATCCTGCTGAAATGTAGGGTTTCGCAGGGATCGAATGAAGGGTACAGCCACGGGTCGTAACACATCTGAAACGTAACGTCCACCGTTCAAAGTGCAGTCGATGCGAACTAGAGGTGAGCGAGACGTGTAAGCAATGGCACCCCATACCATCATACCGGGTGTTACGCCAATATGGCCATGACGAATACACGCTTCCCATGTACGTTCACCGCGATGTCGCCAAACACGGATGCGACCATCATGATGCTGTAAACAGAAAATGGATTCATCCGAAAAACTGACGTTTTGCCATTCGTGTACCCAGGTTCGTCGTTGAGTATACCATCGCAGGCGCTCCTGTCTGTGATGCAGCGTCAAGGGTAACTGCAGCCATGGTCCCCGAATTGATAGTCCATGCTGCTGCAAACGTCGTCGAACTGTTCGTGCAGATAGTTGTCGTCTTGCAAACGTCCCCATCTGTTGACTCAGAGATCGAGACGTGGCTGCATGATCCGTTACCGCCATGCGGATAAGATGCCTGTCACCTCGGCTGCTAGTGATACGAGGTCGTTGGGATCCAGCACGGCGTTCCGTATTACCCTCCTGAACCCACCGATTCCATATTCTGCTAACAGTCATTGGATCTGGACCAAGACGAGCACTAATGTCGCGATACGATAAACCGCAATCGCGCTAGGCTACAATCCGACCTTTATCAAAGTCGGAAACGTGATGGTATGCATTTCTTCTCCTTACACAAGGCACCACAACAACGTTTCACCAGGCAACGCCGGTGAACTGCTGTTTGTGTATGTGAAATCGGTTGGAAACTTTCCTCATATCAGCACGTTGTAGGTGTCGCCACCGGCGCCAACCTTGTGTGAATGCTCTGAAAAGCTAATCATTTGCAATCACAGCATCTTCTTCCTGTCGGTTAAATTTCGCGTCTGTAGTACGTCATCTCCGTGGTGTAGCAATTGTAATGGCCAATAGTGTACATAAGATCCCCCATAAAATACATTCCTTTTACCGGATTAGGCCTAAATTTAATGAACATTTGTATTTTGCGGACTAGGTCAGTAACACTGTGAATTTATTTTACATTTGAAATTATCTCTCCCTTCAAGTTCTGAGAATATGATATTTTCTCTAGTGCAACTGTAACAATGTTGCCTGGAATAAAGGAGCAAACTAGTAAAATAATATTTTTGAGTTTAAACTTTAACAAGATCTGTAAATTCTGCACTTGAAACTCTACATGTTATTTTTTTATTGTAGTTCACTTTCCGCAGTCCATAAGCTTACCGCTTAAATCCTTTAGCAAATAGTTTCAAACAAACTTTTTGTTTTAAACCAGTCTGACCGAACCATTTGAAAACATCATCGCATCTCTTCGCTGGACGCGAATCATATTCGAACATCAACATGTAGGAATACATGGGAAATTATTCTCGGCTACGGAATGCACACCGTTTTGGACGCTGTAAATGGTTAGTAAAAACCCTGAGTGAGCTCTGATGAGGACGGCGAACCACATACCACGTGCACTTCATCGGCCGTGGCAGTGTGCTATCACTCGGCGTGACGTAGGTCCTACGCCTGCGCTTGCACTGTGGCTCGCCCGCCACACACATAAATAGGCAGGTCGTGGTGTTGCCGGCCGTGCCGCGCGATAAGCGGAGGGACGCCACTTTTTAGTCTTTTTACGGCCGCGTCGCCCCTGAAAAACTGGCGCCAGCACGCCGCAGATGGCGTGCGCCGCTCCCCCGTCCGGAAACACTGGCGCTCGCCAAAAATTACGTGCCGCTCAGCCCAGTAAATGCTGCCGCAGCGTTCAGCGCGCTAACTGATCCACGCGGCGCTTGGTGCTAGCGATCCTCTCTAACAACCGATCATGACAGAGACTGCTGACGGCAAATCAGACTATGTGGCGTTTCGACGTGTAATCCGATATGCAGCAGAAACGTCGTGATGGCTGCCCGAAATTTCTGGCTACAACATGAGTGTCAAAAGTACTTTTGTTAACGTCCTTGTGTTTAAAAGTAATATATTTGTCCAATGAATACGCGTTTATCATCTGTATTTCCTCTTGGTGTAGCAATTTTAATGGCCAGTAGTGTGTATATTCGATCAGAATTGTATCTGAGTTTCCACTGCACTGAATCCAGTTTTTCTGTCCGTACAGGACTCAACCTGTTTCGGACTTTTGTGTGAAATCGAGCAGGAGAGTACCAGTTGCATTCTGGTGCAGCTAATGTTATTGGTACATTTAAAGTCGTGGGTGCCAAACTGCATAAAGGTTGCTTAGTGCATAGCCGTCACCACCCCCTCTCTGGAGACACGTGATTAGCAGCCACCCAGAGACAATCTTTCACGAAGTAACACTATCTACAAATTCCACTATATTTGCCACGATAAGTTCCCAATAAAGATGAAGTAAATTACCTAGTGTTTCTACACAGTGCACAGCTTGACTTTCAGCATTTGCAGTAAGGACTGTTCGATTATACCGTGCATCCAGAAAGTTTGCTATTGCAGGGATCGTTTGACAAATTCCTTTCCTACGTTTCACGATTGTTTTTATAAGTAATTAGTTTTCTGCAGAAAAATTTTACTCCCTTCAGCACTGCTTCTACAATAGCTAAAATCACAGTAAGAGGCTAATGTACGTTGTCTGCTTCTGTTGGCTTCATAGCGTCATGCGTATGGTTCAGTAACCGTAACCCTGCTTCTTTATGCCATGTCATACACATCCTCTTCACGGACTTGTCAAACTGCACACTGCAGCCAAAAGTTGTATCCGGCACAGTCTCCCTGTTGTTTAACAAGATATCGTAACACGCAAATCCACTTCTCGGGTTTGCCTTCGGATTATATTTTTCAAATCCCACAATATTTGGTTGATACAATTGATCGACATCTTCAGGTGGTGGTAGACCCTATTTGTACAATTACAAGACGCGACTGATAATAATTGAGCGGCAGCGTTCATGTTTACCAATACACGTGCGTGAGAAGGCACACGCAACTGGAGGTAATTGACGCTCATAGAGCCCCCTGCAGGGAGTCGCAGAAAGGCCTTTCGCGCTTGCGCTGTGAGCAAAAACTGTACTGCCGTACTGTGGTTAAAAGCTGAATTAAATCTCGGCAGTGCACTGAGTCTAATTATGATTGGAAGTTCTTGTTGCTGTTGGTTTAATTAAATGGGAGCCAGTGCTGGATTCCAGGTGGCCCTTAATGGAAAACCTACATCCCTGTTGTTAAAATCGTCCGACGTGTGGGTATGCATGGCCTCCTTAAGAACACAGTCCAAAAAAGATGACGCTGCGGATAAAACTTAAGTCTTCTCGTAAAACGTGATGCCACGTTTCCAGGCAGTGCTCCGCTAGAGCTAATTTATCAGGCCGCCCCAGGCCTCTTTGACGATAGTGTTCAATCCAACGTTCTTGCACGGCTCGGCATGTGTGCCCAATGTAAGATTTCCCACATTGGCATGGGGTCTTATATACGCCACGTTTCCTAGGGCTAAGATCATCCTAGACCGAACACAACAAATTCCTCATTTTTGCTGGTGGCCGAAAAACACACTCGATGTGTCTTCTGAGAATTATTTCTGTTCTTCAAGACACGCCGCCAAAATTTACAAACACGAGAAGTGTATTTGCGCGGGATCAGTCGGAAAATTCTGAAAAGTCATATCACAACATATTACTACACAACCCCATCGCGTTCGAGACGTAAGTCTGAGCGTAACGGATGATGTAACATATCGTTCTTTCCTCTTAGCCTCTAATACTGCAATGGGGACATAACTGTATTTCTGTGATTTAATTATCTTCTGCAATACATGATTAAGTTAATGAGACTGCTTCTGGAGCCGTAACGTATTTTTTCAGTAGACTAATGCTATGTGCTGCCCAATGTGCGAATATCGGTGATGTAAAACGTTGCATGCATCCGCAAGATTTTTTGCCTTGTCTAACAGCAAGGAACTTTTCACTTAATATTTCATCGATAACGTCGATGATAGTATACGCACAGTATTAGGAAGTTTCCTTTCGCTCTGTAGGACGAGTCTTCTTGTACAATATTTGGAGTGATTATTTTGAAATTAGCCACACTATGGCCAGCCACATCCACCCAGTCAACCACAGTTCTTGTGAGCGAATGTGACTACTGGATCTTCTGCAGAGTAGCTGCTTGGACACGTCGCTATTCATCGTCTAGAAGGTCTTAATCTACTGCATGTGGTGGTACTTAGGTTTTATCTTGCATATCACCATTCAACATTTAAACCCGTACACTGTTGCACGCATTGTTCTAGCAATACTTTTCGTCAGATTCTTCTTCTGTGACAGCTATGGTTGGAACGGTAGATGACGGTAAGGGAAACAACACATCAGTCAACTTAGGTTCTCCGAACTTGCAGCGCGCTGGAGTAACTTGAGTCAGCAACTTTTGTTATTCAGTAGAACGAAAAGCCAGTCCAAGTTGCAAATATTTTATTTTTCGTTCGATGACTAGATTCGGGCAGAGACGCATTTCCAAATCTACATAACAAAGCCGAAAACGGCATTTTTGAAGATGTCAATAAAATGTGTAATGTACTTTCAGAGTGCGTACAGATAAATCAAGAAGTCAAGTTATCTGAATGCACTGTCACTGTAGGCCTACATTACACATTTTGTTGACACCTTCGGAAATGCCATTTAGACTTTTTCATGTTGATTTGAAAATGGGTCTCGGCCCGAACTAGTAATAGAATGAAAAATAAAGCAGCACACAAGTGGTCGTAACAGAGAACAGAAGGTGACTGCACCGTGAGAAGCTCTTCTTGGGGGCGCGCAATCCTTCAAACTGCGCGGAGCGGCACGCCTCAACTCTAAGCTGGCGCAGCTGTTGCCGTGAACAGCTTTGATACTACCGCTACTTCTACTGCCATGCCAAGCCGACAGAAGTGTGCTGATTGTTGAAACACAGCGACTGGCGGCTTGGCCGGTCAGCAGCGCCTTGTGAAGGCCCCATTAGCAGCAATGTTTCGCCAGCGGTGGCCCAGTGCGGCGACTACTGTGGGAAACTTGGTTTGGGAGTGAGGGGGATGACGGACGGTAGGGTGGGAGAGTAACAGTTGCGAGCGAGTAGACAGTTCGGTTAAGCGGTCGTTCGGTTGACCGACGTTCGGATAATCGACGTTCTACTGTATTGTAATTTACAACCATGCTTATTTCATTTAAACCTTTTTAGCATCTCTATCCAGCGTGCAACTTCATTGGAATGTTGTACATGTGCATTTACATACATGTCCGCAGGCGACCATGTGGTGCATGACGGAAGGTATCTTGTACCATTACTAGTCATTTCCTTCCCCATTCCAGTAGCAAATGGAGCGAGGGAAAAACGACTGTCTGTATGCCTAATTCTTCTGATCTTGTCGCGGTCGTTATGCGAAACGTACGTTGGTACAGTAGAATCCTTCTGCAATCAACTTCAAATGCCAGATCTCTAAATATTCTTAACAGTTCTTCACGAAAAGAAGTCGTCTTCCCTCCAGGAATTGCCATTTGAGTTCTCAATGCACCACTGTAATATTCTCGTTCTGATAGAACCCATAGGTAACAAATCTAGCAGCCCCCCTCTGAATTCCTTCGAGGTCTTTCTTTAGGCTGATCTGGTGGGGAAAGCAAACACTTTGGCAGTGCTCAAGAAGGTGTTGCACGAGTGTTCTACAAGCGGTCTCCCTTCATATATCCACTACACTTTCTTAAAATAGGAATGACCCATATCACTAACATCGAGTTGCTGTAAGGTTCTGGAACATATACTATGTTCTAACATTTTGAATTACTTCGAAGAAGAGACTTATTGACAAATAGCACGTGTTGAGAACACATCGTTCTTGTGAGACGTAAGTACCTCTTTATTCCCACGATAAAGGGGAATGTCAAATTAATTCCATATTTTTAGATTTAGAGAAGGCTTTTGACACAGTTTCTCACAAACGTCTTCTAATTAAATTCGCTGGCTATGAAGTACCAGCTCAGTTGTGCGACTGGATTCTTGAGTTCCTGTCAGAAAGTTCACCATTCGTAGTGACTGGCGGAAAGTCATAGAATAAAACAGAAGTAACATCTGACGTTTCCCAAGGAAGTGTTATAGGCCTTCCTGTGTTCCCAATACACATAAACGACATAGGAGACAATCTGGGAAGCCGTATTCCCATGTTCACAGATGATGCTGTCATTTACCGTCTTTTAAGATTATCAGATGGCTAAAACCAATTTAAAAATGATTTAGACAGGATATCTGTATGGTGCAAAAAGTGGAAACTGACTCTAAATAATGAAAAGTGTGAAGTCATTGACATGAGTACTAAAAGAAATTCCCTAAATTTCGGTTACATGATAAATCACGAATATCTAAAGGCTTTAAATTCAACTAACTACTTAAGGATTACAATTGCGAATAACTTAAATTGGAAAGATCAAATTGATAATGTTGTGGGAAAGCAAACCAAAGACTGCGATTTACCGGCAGGACACTTGGAAAGTGCGACAGGTCTACCAAAGAGACTGCTTACACTTCTGGAGTATTGCTGTGCGGTGTGGGACCCGCATCATATGGGACTGACGGAGCGCACCGAAAAAGTTCTATTATCGTAAAATAGGGGAGAGAGTGCCACGGACATGATACGTGAATGGGATCGCAGCCATTAAAAAAATATGCGTTTTTCGTTGCGGCAGGATTTTCTCGTGAAATTACAATCATATTCTCCTTTGACTGCGAAAATATCCTGTTGACACCCACCTACATAGGGGGAGTCAAATATCTTTCAGCCGTCTAAATTCCCAAACTGTTATTTTGTTGGGCTAGCAATTTGGGCAATATATTACACCATCTTCAGGCCCCCTGACCGACGTGTAGGAAGATTCCCACCTCTAGTAAAGAAACTGATAGCCCAATAAAATAACAGTTTCAGAATTTAGACGGCTGAAAAGTGTCCGATTTGACATTCTGAAATCAACCATTCTCGTTCCCTATTATCGTCCTTCCTTGCTCGTCACGTTTCATACGGCCTTGCAACGTTACGCTTAGGCATTTAATCGGCATGACTGTGGTAAGCAGCACACCATTCATAGTGTATTCGAACATTGCAGGATTTGTTATCCTAACTATCTGCATTATCTTACATTTTCCTACATTTAGAGCAACCTTCCATTCATTGCACGAAATAGATGTTCAGTCTAAGTCATCCTATGTAATTCTGCAGTCACTCAAACACGATATTTTCTCGTACACTACAGTGTCATCCTATCCAACATATCATTTATCTATACACAGGGCAAGTGTGGTCCTGTCCATTATAATTATCCGGGCTGTTATGCCGTGGTCGGTTGATGAATTCCGTGGTGATTCCCAACGGTTCGTCTCCGACAGCGGGAGACATCGTCAAGGGGGTCCGTAGCTTGATGGAAGGTCCAACACACACACTGGCTCGCTACTCACTGCCGCTAAATACCTTGTCCGCGCGCCCCCGCGCCGCGGCGTGACGTCACGTGTTTTGAAAACGTCAGTGCAATTGGCCGCTGTCCGTCGCCGTCGATCGCCGTTGCCATCACCCAGTAGTGGACGAGTGGTACACATCTTCTTTAACACCGGCATCCATATACCGTTTAATTTGACGCTCTCCTCCTTTCGGTTGAAATTATTTGGGTGTTTAGCGATTTCGATTGCCTCCCTGTAGAGCCTTTCGTAGTATCCGCTCGTGGCCGCTAGTACTTGCGTCTCCTCGAAACGAATATTGTGGTTCCCTGGCTGGAAAGCATGCTCCGCAACAGCTGATCGTTCCGTTTCTCCTCTTCTACAATTTCCCTTGTGCTCTTCCAAACGTTTAGAAACAGTTCTTTTGGTGGTACCCACATAAACATCATCACAGCAGCATGGGATCCTATACACTCCAGATTTTTCCAATGGTTTGCGAACGTCCTTGGCAGGCCTAAGGTATTCCTGTATCTTCCTGGTGGGCTTGTAAATTACGGTAATATTCCGCTTCGTCAAGATCCTCCCTATACTTTCCGTTACATTTTTAACAAACGGCAGGAAAACCTTAGATTTTGCAGTAGCCTGTACGTCAGTATGATTTCTGCGTGGCTGCCTCAACGCACGTTTTATTTCGGCGGACGAATATCCGTTCTTCGTTAGTGCATTGTGGAGATGTTCCATCTCAGCGTCGAGCAACTCAGGTTCACAAATATTTCTAGCTCTGTCCGCTAACGTCTTGATAACACCCCGCTTCTGTTGTGGGTGGTGGTTCGAATCCCGGTGCAAATAACGGTCCGTGTGCGTGGGTTTGCGGTACACTGAGTGGCCCAAACTACCATTTTCGTTTCTAAACACAAGCACATCGAGGAAATGTAGTTTGCCGTCTACCTCCTCCTCCATTGTAAACTGAATTCTTGAGTTTATACTGTTCAGATATTCGTGGAACCGGCTTAGTTCCTCCCTACCATGTCTCCACAACACAAACGTGTCATCCACGTATCGGAACCATACATTTGGTTTCTTGCTGGCAGTAACTAAGGCCTGTCCTTCGAATTTCTCCATGAATTGATAGACTACTGCATGATACCATGGGGAAGCGTATGTTGACGACGTCTAGTAGACAGAAGAAGTAGTTTGATAATTTGCTACCTAATCAGACTGTTCGGCATTTAGACGTTTCCCGGACCGTTATCAATTTGTCCAAACGTTCGTTATCTGACGATGAGACATCTGTGCTTGCCAAGGGAGGAAATTTTGCTGTTAGTCCGCGTTTTGTGCCCACGGAAGAAATTATAGCCAATGTAGAAGTAGGAATTCGCAGTGTAGATTCTGTAACAGCTGAAGAAATCCGTATAGAAACAGTGAGAGTATTAGCCAATGCAAAACCGCCGTAAAGTAATATACCTGTGGGTGAGAAAAGAGCTTTAAAACTCCTGTATGACGACGATAGTATTTTGGTTCTCCCAGCTGACAAAGGAAGCGCAACGGTGGTTATGGAAGTGGCCGACTCTCAGAGAAAAATTACGGATCTACTGGATCCGCAAGCATATAGGAGGTTGAATAAGGACCCCACTAACAACGTTCTCAGAACTGTGTCGCGGTTAATAAAAAAGTCCTCCATTGAAGAGAGTGTACAGAAAGGTCTCTGCAGTTCGGTTGCGCTACCACCGAGGCTTTATGGATTGCCCAAAATTCATATAGAAAATGTTCCGTTAAGACCGATACTAAGTGCCATTGGTTCGCCCACCTACTCGTTAGCCAAGTTTTTGACTACGCTGTTAAAACCACATGTGGGCCGTTCGGTCTCTTATATAAAGAATTCGACACATTTCATCAGCAGATGGAATGGCATAGTGGTCCAGCCGGAGGACATATTGGTCAGCTTCGATGTGGTATCGCTGTTTACCATGGTTCCACTTAATGATGTATTGGAACAGCTCGATCGAATTTTTCCTGCCGATATTTTAGAGCTGTTTAAGTGTTGTTTGACGACCACATACTTCAAGTGGAATGAACAGTTTTATGAGCAAACGGATGGCGTGGCTATGGGAAGCCCCCTAAGTCCCGTAATTGCAAACTTCTTCATGGAGAAATTCGATGAACAGGCCTTAGGTACTGCCAGCAAGAAACCAAATGTATGGTTCCGATACGTGGATGACACGTTTGTGTTGTGGAGACATGGTAGGGAGGAACTAAGCCGGTTCCACGAATATCTGAACAGTATAAACTCAAGAATTCAGTTTACAATGGAGGAGGAGGTAGACGGCAAACTACATTTCCTCGATGTGCTTGTGTTTAGAAACGAAAATGGTAGTTTGGGCCATTCAGTGTACCGCAAACCCACGCACACGGACCGTTATTTGCACCGGGATTCGAACCACCACCCACAACAGAAGCGGGGTGTTATCAAGACGTTAGCGGACAGAGCTAGAAATATTTGTGAACCTGAGTTGCTCGACGCTGAGATGGAACATCTCCACAATGCACTAACGAAGAACGGATATTCGTCCGCCGAAATAAAACGTGCGTTGAGGCAGCCACGCAGAAATGATACTGACGTACAGGCTACTGCAAAATCTAAGGTTTTCCTGCCGTTTGTTAAAAATGTAACGGAAAGTATAGGGAGGATCTTGACGAAGCGGAATATTACCGTAATTTACAAGCCCACCAGGAAGATACAGGAATACCTTAGGCCTGCCAAGGACGCTCGCAAACCAATGGAAAAATCTGGAGTGTATAGGATCCCATGCAGCTGTGATGATGTTTATGTGGGTACCACCAAAAGAACTGTTTCTAAACGTTTGGAAGAGCACAAGGGAAATTGTAGAAGAGGAGAAACGGAACGATCAGCTGTTGCGGAGCATGCTTTCCAGCCAGGGAACCACAATATTCGTTTCGAGGAGACGCAAGTACTAGCGGCCACGAGCGGATACTACGAAAGGCTCTACAGGGAGGTAATCGAAATCGCTAAACACCCAAATAATTTCAACCGAAAGGAGGGCGTCAAATTAAACGGTATATGGATGCCGGTGTTAAAGAAGATGTGTACCTCTCGTCCACTACTGGGTGATGGCAACGGCGATCGACGGCGACGGACAGCGGCCAATTGCACTGACGTTTTCAAAACACGTGACGTCACGCCGCGGCGCGGGGGCGCGCGGACACGGAATTTAGCGGCAGTCAGTAGCGAGCCAGTGTGTGTGTTGGACCTTCCATCAAGCTACGGACCCCCTTGAAGATGTCTCCCGCAGTCGGAGACGAAACGTTGGGAATCACCACGGAATTCATCAACCGACCACGGCATAACAGCCCGGATAATTATAATGGACATGATATTTCTGGCCGTGAAAGTTTACATTTTAGTATAAGTGTGGTTCTGTAACATTTCCCTGGGGCACTCCTGACGAAACCCTTGTCTCCGAGTCAATCACATATCTGGGAACATGTTCCGCGTGCTCGGATTTGGTTAACCAGCCTGCAGTGGAAGACCCCACCAAACGCTCTCCGAAAATCCAGGAATGTGGAATCTTACTTTTGCCCTTCATCCAATGTTCGCAGGATATCATGTCACAAAATGACAACTAATTTATCCGGAAATGCTTTATAAATCTGTGCAGTTTTGTGGACAGAAGCTTTCCTGTCTCACTGAAAACTCTTATATCTCCCTACTACATGTTTTCATTTATGTGGGAAGCGCTGGTATTGTAAAAAAGTCATACATAATATTTGCCAAAAAGCAATTCGCGCTCGAAATGCTTTACCTGCGACGACCATTTTACCACATGCAGCAAGAATTGCTCAACAAGTTCTGACTACAAGAGCAAACATCCCGTGAAACAATGTCAAACTACAATACCCTCACGCATACAGCTCTAGTAACTCGTACCATTACAAATAATTCTATAAAAGTAAGCAGAGCCTGCTACCACCGAATCTTAGTTAACCGTGTCTGTCCGCCCTGTCGAGGTACCACTCCTCCAATACACCGCTTTACTTTCCACATTTACCTACAAACATTTTTCCAAACACTGGTTTCCATACTATCCACCCCTTCGAGCGACATCATATCATCTATAAATTACGTACCTGCCTGTTTCATATTTCGCCTGCCATTAGTAGTGATAATGTTGAAAAATCATGCTGCGACTGTGGAACTTGATGGTGGTGTTCATTTTCCACCTACTCACCCTTCAATGCAACACATTTTCCCCAGTGATGGATACCTTGGCATAGTTTATGCGTATCAGGTGGACCGGATAATATAGAAATGCAAAAGAAAATAGAATGACATGGGTCAAATGTCACAAAAGGCCACATATTCAACTTATTTTCACTAAAACCCACAAACGATACATTATTTTGTAATAAATTTTATCCCGACATTGAAAAAAATAGCGACTTTTATACATTGAAATCATCAGTTCCTTTTGCACTAGATTCATACCACATTGTGCAGTAAGATCATTTGATAGTACTAGCCACCTTGGTTGTTTCCATCTGACATTCCAGATATACCGAAATTTAGTCCACCTTTGTTCTTGCCTCTGTATGTATCACAATGCCTTCAGACTGAACACTGACTTCGTTAGCTAATCCATTATCACTCTCATCATTGTTTGCAGACCAACAAATGGCGATAACTTAATCAGAAATCATATCGTAGCGAGCATCTCTTTCGTTTCACAGACAGTCATTAAAAATTATGTCTGCCCATCCCTGAATGTGTGAAAATGCTTCAACGAATCATTATTTTCATCATGGTAGCAACACCAGCAACAGTTACAAAATTGTCTCGAGTGAAAAACAGCCCACAGTTGCACTAATTATGTTTATTCTAAATCTTGACCATGGTTTCAACTATGATAATATAGCCTTCTTCACAAGTCGTAAACGTTTAAAAATGAAAAACGTCTTAGCCCAGCGGCTGCGTCAACATCAGTAAAATAAAATAACTTCAACAGACATAAGCCTGTTTCGATCATAAGTAAAACTACCGTGCGCCTAGTATAACAGATGTAGTGGCGGAGGACATACGGTGCCATATGTAGTTGGTCGAAACAGGCTTATGTCTGTTGTAGTTTTTTATTTTACTGATCTTGACGCAGCTGTTGGGCTAAGACTTTTTCATTTTTTAACGCTTACGACTTCTGAAGAAGGGTATATTATTATTGGTGATACCATGGTCAAGATTTAGAATAAACATAATTAGTGCAGCCGCGCGGGATTAGCCGAGCGGTCCAAGGCGCTGCAGTCATTGACTGTTCGGCTGGTCCCGGCGGAGGTTCGAGTCCTCCTTCGGGCATGGGTGTGTGTGTTTGTCCTTAGGATAATTTAGGTTAAGTAGTGTGTAAGCTTAGGGACTGGTGACCTTAGCAGTTAAGTCCCATAAGATTTCACACACATTTGAACATTTTTTTTAATTAGTGCAACTATGGGCTGTTTTTCATTCGAGACAACTTCAACGAATCCCTACGAGTCAACATCTTCACCAGTTTCTCTGTTCCATGAGCAAAACGCATCTTTGGACTGAAATGACTGGCCATAGATTTATTGGGGACTCCATGGTTGTTGACTCGGAAAACTTATTTGTCAACATTTTGTTCATCCAAATAGGCACTGTTTAAATTATACCAGATCGGTTTCCAACATTTCTCCTTTATTCATATCAGGCAGTAGACTAAAAATTTTGCCCATGGGCACTATTTCCTTCCATTTCCTCAATGTCATTTTAGAATCCGTACCAGCAGTTCAACAGAATACCGTATGACTCAGCGTTAACTTCTTAGCTACCAGAATCTGTGTATGGCGGTTGGCGGGTCTTAAATTTAATGACTGCCGTTGCCGATTATTGCAACTAAATTACTGAGGGCCATATAAAAGAGATTCCACTGAAGCTATTATATATATATATATATATATATATATATATATATATATATATATATATATATATATATGGCGAATTCTCTGGCCATATTATGCGTTGCAACTTAACTGCATCTCAAGTTATATACTGATTCTGTATGAATTAGGGATCTTTAGCTGCCTATGTACCAACCTGGAAAAACACCCGTGTGCAACTGAACCAATGATAGCAAGAGAGCGTTCTTATCATTTGGTCAAATGTTATACTTGGTCACGTCATGTGATTGGGATGTCATCAGACCATAAACTGTCTTTTGGGCGACAAATTAGCATACGGTGGACAAGATGTGATATATTATTTCATCGTTACCTGATCCGATATCATTCACCGACTGGGAATTGCAAGAGAGCATCATGAATACCTAGATTTGAGAAAAATCGTTGAGGTCAGTTCTGTCATGTGAAACATAAGGGGCGGCGGTAGGTGTGAGGGTTATCACAGGAATATATGCGCCGCTGTGCTTAAAATTAGCAGCTAATTCAGTGTTTTACAGCAACAGAACTGTGCCGAACCAGCTTTTCTCGAGGGCCTACATATCGCCCAGGAACCGACGTACACCTCAGTTCCCTAGAGCTCAGCGGACGCAGAGAATGGCGTGTTTACAGCAACTAAATAGACCACTGGGAGCACTGCAAATGTCACCTTCAATTATGACTAGTGGCACAAGTCATACACAGGGCAACTGTACGTCGTAATACATGTTAGATGATGTATTGCAGTTACCAGCAGAACACAACTGAGGTAGATGCCGCAGGAATTGGCGGCCGGGGTGGCCGAGCGGTTCTAGGCGCTACAGTCTGGAACCACGCGACCGCTACCGTCGCAGGTTCGAATGCTGCCTCGGGCATGGATGTGTGTGGTGTGCTTAGTATAGTTAGGTTTAAGTAGTTCTAAGTTCTCGGGGACTGATGACTTCAAAAGTTAAGTCCCATAAGGCTCAGAGCCATTTGAACCATCTGAACCGCAGGAACTGTCGAGGAGCGGCTATTCACATGTGAATAAACGTATTTTCTCACTCACTTGTCAGCGTCTGCCACTATGGAACGATACTGGATGCTACAGGCCGATCAAGACGATCTGCTTATTCACTTACATGCGACCCCTTAAGTAAGGCAGTACCTTACCTGCCGCCGTTCTTTTGACGGAACACTGTGGAGAAAGTTAAGAGATACGGCATTTGTGAGATACTGCAGAACGAGTCTACTGTCAACAACGTACTTCTCGCGTAAGTATAAAGAATACAAGATAAGAGACGTCAGGGCCTGTACATAGGCATATAGACAGTCGGATTTCCCTCTCCTTTTGCGTGTGGAACAGGAAAGGGAATGACTACAAGTAGTAGCAAACGCGAACTCGAGCGTCAGAATCATTTATTCTCCTTGGCGTAGCAGCATCCTTACTTGAAAACGCAGAGCTACCGTCGTTCTAAAATATATCTGCACTGTAAAAAATATTTGTCACAAAACCAAAGTCACTGCCTGATACACACGTAACTAACGTGTTTTTGCCCGACACTAATCCCTGACACAACTCAGAAGCTATGCCGGAACACTCGGCTTAGCCTCCGAAATGTGATAGCACTTTACCAGCTCTGAGGCTAAAATTTTTGTCCAGTGTTCGTGTACGCATCCTTCCGTTGTGGAAGTTAGGTATCGAATCCTATGTGGACTGCACGCCAAGACGTTATGAAGCGCCTCTACACCTTACGTACGCTTTCGTGACGTAAATTTCATCAACTAATAAGTGGATATTAGTTACTGCAGTGCAATTAACGTAATTAGTGGCAAAAAATTTCTTTTGAAGCCAAGAGCCCTAAATATTATTTATTTCAATATAACCGGTTTCGACAGAAGCTCTCTCTCCTCTTCCGATCTTCTGAAATTTATAGCACATACGTATCAACCATATAGCGTGAACACTTTTCGCTCGTAATACAGCGTAAGCTTATTGGTTTGTCAGCAATAAGATGATGAAAATATAAAATACACATAGCGCCACTGTATTCGGTTTAGTGTCATAGTCGTATGTGTAAAATACCACGTCATAAATCAACATCAAGGTAGAAATCAAGGTAGGAACTGCCTTGATGTTGTTGGTTTACAATATGATATTTTACACATATGCCAATTTAAGCGAATACACTGGCACTATGTGTAATTTATGTCTTCATTTTCTTATTACTGACAAACCAATGTGTTCATGCTGTATTATGAGAGGAATATGTTCCCGCTATTTCAGAAGATGGCAGTATGAATGAAATCAATAATATTTTGCTAACTTGGCTTCAGAAGAAATTTCTATGCATTAAATCGTCAGATCCCTCTCATGACACAAACATGAGTAACCTTCATTTCGTAATTAGGTTTCACTCTCAGTTTTCTGCTTTAGTTTGTGACCTACAGACTGAATAAATTGATAGAACTACTTTATGACGTCAGCAGTATCTCTATATTCTGGACAACGTACCTCGTCCAGGAATTCCCGTATGAAAGAGTCATTCTACGCGCTTTTCGCGCCACGGAAGTTACGCAGGCACACAAAATGTTCTGGGACATCCGAGAAAGGTTCTGTTTTCTCCACGCGCCTGATTCACCATTTCAGACCACGTACTCCTTAACGAAGCCTCGCCACCCCGTAGCGATTCGTCGCTTACTCTGCATAACATTTCGGCCATACACCAATACCATAGTCCCTGTACTCTTTGTCATTATTGCAACTGAAATTCGATAAACAAAATGCGTTTCGAAATAAATCTTTCATCCTATCGTATGACGGATACTGTGACTGAGCTCTGAGCACTTTGGGACTTAATGATACTGTGACTATTTTGCACTAAATTTAGGTGAAGTCTCTAGTTCTTATTACTACTTACAGCAATTTAGTTGAATTAAAATTGGTAAATAGAGCTCTGAAGTAAAAAAAGGAAGGGAAGACAATTATATAATACGACAGCGTATTTTCTAGGCTACAAGTTGTAATTTTGTACTAAATATGGACACTATCTGTACGTTCAGCGTGAACTATAAAATATTGTATGTATGTATGTGTATACGGTCGATAGTTAGAATTATTACAGAAGGGCTGCAACACTCTGTGTTAGGAAGGCAAAAGTGCGTCAGAGGAAAAAGTGGAGGGCGTGCAGACAGTGTCAACTGAGAACGAAGTTCCACTCGATCTTTAGGCATCGGACCGTATATATTACAGTGTGGCTGCAAGGCTAAAGTAGCTTCAGTTTCAAGGAAAATTGTAGCCTCTAATGGATGTGTGTTCTGCATTTAATGATATGCAATGCAAATATTATTACCCATGGTGACTGATAATTTGAAGAAGAGCCATGTGTGAGCCATATGAATTATGAGGCTGTTTCTACATAGTATTCGCTGACGCCGACGCATCGCTGCTCATGGGTGCCTCCAAGCAAATTACTGCTTCCGTTGGAAGTGAAAAAAATGCATAAGCCTGTTTGTATCGTCAGCTTTTTTTGTGACTACATTGACAGAAGTTAACTTACGTGTGTATTCAGATTGTCACATTGTCACTGATTCAAGTCATGTTAT
Source organism: Schistocerca piceifrons (assembly GCF_021461385.2). Classification (NCBI taxonomy): domain Eukaryota; kingdom Metazoa; phylum Arthropoda; class Insecta; order Orthoptera; family Acrididae; genus Schistocerca; species Schistocerca piceifrons. The sequence continues at coordinate 211,848,954 of NC_060141.1, forward strand.
ATATGCTGTGACCCATGTGCGAAACATACAATCTGCTTTAGTGTTGTAACTTTAAAGAAAAAGCAGTAGAATTTATTCTAACAAAGATTTTGAGAGTTTGCAGAAGTTAGTCGAGTTGCATGAGAAGTAAGTTAAAGATTTAGCAAATCACAAAAAAATGTTTTAAATGACCTATAGCTTAGTACGGAAGTACAGTATGAGTTTACCTAAAATTGGAAAATAGCTCGAATCTGACGGTACTGTTCAAAAATTTAGGACAAGTTATTAAATTTTGTTTAGCATTGCACTGTTTTATGGGTGACAAGGGTGTGTTCATCTATGTTTACTTGTGCTGTGTACAGAAAGTAGATCTTCCAGTTAACATCCATGATAACTTCAAATGTTGATTCATTAAGAACAATCGTTATCGTGAGTGTGAGGAAGTTATTTCTGGTTAATTAATATCCCATAGTTCATTCCATGAAATAAATCTCATTTGAAACTGCTATTGAAGAAATTTAGTTTACTTACTGAAATTTTGTGTTTAAAGATCGTAGTTGCCTTGTTCACAAAAAATACATAGTATTTTAGGTGTATAAGTTCAGATGTTTTTACTAGTGACTAAGGACAGAGAACTGAATAATATAACATCAGAATTTAACTCATTTGCCAACTAATAATTATAGTTATTAGGAGTAGTTCCTTTTTAGGTTGGTTGGTACCTCGACGTACCATTATTGCTTATTTTCCCTGGGTAGCACGTCAGGTGTTAAAGTCTGCATACATCTACATTAAACGGTTGGTCTATACTGACAAGCCTAGTCCACTTACTGGTACAGTTACGATCGTGCAGGAAACATCAGGTAGTAAATTATGTGACACGTTTTTGGGAACACTTTTAGACGCTGAGAAAAAACAGCACCCTCAACTGTGTACATACTAAGGTACAACGCTCACAACATCTCTACTTATACCCTTAGCACACCGTATGTCCGATTTCAACAAGTGACAGTCCTACCATCTCGTAACAAGTAGTTAATACTACTGCGTTTGACCCAACAAAAACGTTTCATAATCTTCGTTACGGTGCATTTTGTAGTTGAGTAAATAACTTTTGTTCCGATCGGCTAAATAAACCGATTTCCATATGGTAGCTAATATACAGAGTGAATAAATGAGAGACATAAAAATGACGTTCGATCCTCGGATTCCTGCGACCTTGGCACACCCCTATAAACGAATGAAGTAGTCCGCTCGCTCCATTGCAAGTAGTGGGAAGACACGGCACACAAATAAAACACGCTACTATTTGGCTTAATTAAGTCTGTGGAATATCTCCCAACACTCTCTGTCCAGCTGTGCCGCTATCGGGTAATAAAATCGCTGATTAATAGAAATGGCTTCTACTGACAGTACTCGAAATCGTAATGCATTTCCGGACTGGGAGCCAATTCGCTGGTGAGCTATTGGCACGAAAGAAAAAAGGAAATAGAAGTACCTAGCTGCGTTAATCCCGCCGATGGGCCACATTCTGGCGTAGCAGAGAATCGGAGCAATATCGTCCGGCGTTAATCACCTGTCCCATACGCAGCTGGTGCTAAACAGATAGCGAGAGCGGACGTTTCTCATTCGGGGCGCCCGCCGCGCCGTACAACGGCCGTGTAGCTCTCCGCAGTTAACCAGCGCTGTTGGCGAAGATCCGGAAGTTTTATGAACAGTGCCATCCATTCCTGCATCGCGCCGCCGCGCTCCTGAATAACTGCAAACATTTCCACTTGCTGCGCCGCTCCGCCTGGAAACGGCGGTGTGGCTTTAACAACTATGTAAACTCGTGCCGGAGCTATTCGAATGCAAAGTACACAGACCGGTGGACTCTGTTTAGCCAAACACGAGGCATCGCGGGCGCCGCCGGCGGAATTGTTTCTGTTTGCAGACGTTACGTTTAAAAGAGCAATTTAGACCGGCGATATCTGTGACATAAAATGTTACTGTAAGCAGCTGCCACGTTGCTCTCCCCTCATATTTTCCCCGCGCACTGAAACTGCACTTCTCTTGGCTTGGTAAACGTATCCGCAATTTGTGGTACTACTCCAGAATGAATCTTTCACTCTGCAGCGGAGTGGGCGCTATTCTGAAACTTCGTAGTGGGTTCCAACTGTCTGTGGGACTGGAACTAGAAAGACGGGACACCCACTCTCGCGCAGAATGCTATCAATGAGTCATCTTTTTATTCCCAATAGCCCCCCTGCCCCCCTTTAAGCTCACCAGAAAGTAACCTCCTTCGGTTCGAGATTTAATTTCCTATCGAAATTTTTCCTTTCTAAATGAACCTTTCTTGCTTTTCTACCCAAGGTTAAAATTCTCTGTAAACTAAACGTCTCCTGCGAAACAAATCTGTCACGGGCTGAAGATTCTTCTTGCAAACGCAATAGCCTTTGAGTTTGGGAGTTCTTAGGCTGATAGAATTTTCTTTGCAACTATTGGAATTAAAATCGTGTTGCAGACGAGTCAACTTCAGGTGACAGTGAATTCTTCGGAAAAACGATTTTTTTATTAATGCTGATAAACTCAAATATACCGATAAAATAGAATTCCATACCGACAAATGCTTGTGGTAGGGCCGCACCACACTTGTTCTGTAGGATGAACCAAAGGGAACCCTGTATAAATATATTTTTTCTTCTTTTCTCTTTATTTATTTCGTTTTACGTTGCTTAGTTTTGTTGCCGGCCAGAGTGGCCGAGCGGTTCTAGGCGCTACGATCGCAGGTTCGAATCCTGCCTCGGGCATGGATGTATGTGATGCCCTTAGGTTAGTTAGGTTTAAGTAGTTCTAAGTTCTAGGCGACTGATGACCTCAGAAGTTAAGTCCCATAGTGCTCAAAGCCATTTGAACCATTAGTTTTGTTAGTGTTGGTGTTCCTTAATAACTGAAAATACAGGGTGTCCATAATTAAAGTTCCAGTTTCAAAACGCTGTAAAAAGAAACCACTGCTCACCAATGTCGTCAAATTTGAATAGCATACTACTGACACAGGGGAGCGTCAACGAGTACCAAAATAACGACAATTTTACCAACGTCTTAACGTAAATGCGATCGGGTAGCAATGACAGATGAATCGCTTTACGACAGTTATGGTTTGAGTTGCGCATTACACATACCGTACTGTTCAATGTGCATGACTAAACAAGTTCGCCAGTCACCAGTTCTGACGCTTTTAGTTAGATTATCCTATCCATCACGGCAAGGCCGTACCACGTCGAATGGGAAAAATAGGTTTGTTATTGTCCTGAGGCGAAACCCACATAAAAAGCAAAATGACATCTGTTTGTAACTGTTGTGAGACTAGTTCAAGAGATGTTCAATATGCTGCTGTCACAAGTTTAAATCGAGAAACAGCATGTTCCACAACAGATTGGAGGTGTCGGGAGCCAGACTACGTTGCGCAATGCGCACCTTGATTCAGCTATGTCTCTAATCGGAGCACTGAACACAACATCTTTCAGATAACCATGCAGTCAAAAGACACCCAGATTAAGGTCAGGTTATCTGGACGGCCAGCTAGGGAGGTGACAGCAGGTAGTTCCAGCACCTCGGAAATCCCTTTGCAGCAGCCGCTTCACTGACTTTGTAATGTGCCGAGGAGCATTATCTTACATAAAAATGATCCTACCAACACATCCGCGCCGTTGAAAGGTTGGAATGACATCGTTGCGTCAGAGACTCTCACAGTGTTCACCAGTGACGGTACGTGCAACAGAACCCACATGGTTCATCTCCTCTAAAAAATATGGCTCTATGATAAACGATGCCATCAACGTGCACCACACAATTTCCTCCGCAGAATAGTGCTACCGTTTGACCAGTGAGCGGATTTTCTTTGTCTATATTCTGCAGTTTGCGTATTGAAATGTGCTTGGAGATAGGAATGCACTTCATCTGTTCACAGAATTTTCCACGGGCAATTATTGCCAATTTCCATGCGAGCAAGAAATTCCAGAGCGAACGTTTGTCTCGCTGGCAGGACAGCAGGAAGCAACTTCTGAACATCAGTGATTTGTATGGGTAGCAAAGCAGGGTGTTTCGAAGGATTTTATGCACCGTGCTCGCAAGCGTCAGACATTCCAGGATCACCCTGGGCAGTGCATGTTTGCACACAACTGCCCGACCGCACCTGCAGTGCTATGACCCTAACTTCGACAGACGTCGGGTCAACTGCTTTCCTACCTTTGTTCAAATGGTTCAAATGGCTCTGAGCACTATGGGACTTAACTTCTGTGGTCATCAGTCCCCTAGAACTTAGAACTACTTAAACCTAACTAACCTAAGGACATCACAAGCATCCATGCCAGAGGCAGGATTCGAACCTGCGACCGTAGCGGTCACGCGGTTCCAGACTAAAGCGCCTTTAACCGCACGGCCACACCGGCCGGCTACCTTTGTTACATAGCACTTCAGAAGAACCTGTCTTTCGAATTTTGTTATCCTTTTTTCCGGACCCCCAACTCCTTTTTTCATACCTTCGAATGTCCGGAACTTCTGCGGGGCTACTGGCGTACAGTCACCGCTCTGGTAAAACAGCTTCACCAACAGTGCGCGATTCTTCATGGAGACAGTCATATTTGGCGTCTTGGACGCTAACAGAGGAACATCAGTATGGCACACGCCTATTTGTGTGCGTATTGTGACGCTTACAGCGCCATCTGTTAATTGAATGTTCGTTAACTTTTGTTTTTATCAATAATGTCCCCCCCTCCCTCCAGCGTCAATAATATGCTGTTCAAATTTGACATCATTTTGTGCAGTCATTCTCTTTCCGCAGCGTTTTGAAAGTGCAATTTTAATTATAGACACGCTGCATTACGCTTACACCATCTAGTTTCAATGTGCGAGTAAGTGATCTATACCATTAAAGCTAATAGAAGAGTCGACAATGAACTATTGATAATGAACAGGGTCAATTTCGCAGGTATTATGAACGAAACTCCTATACCCGCAGTTGAAACAATGTGTCAACAGAATTCATTCGAACAGCTCGTTGATTGTCAGACACATATTGACAAACTCACTCATGTACTCTATAATACAGCATACTCAATATATCGGTCAGACACATATTGGTAAACTCATCCATTTATTCCCTAGAACAATGATATGAAAACATACACACAAACATGCTTTATTAACTGCTACGTGTTGATGCAGCGTATGCTGAATTATAATCCGTGGTAGCTTACGTACAGTGTGTGCATGCGGAAGCATACAGTTATAAATTTCTTACAATAAAACTAAGAGGACGAGAGTCGGAAGATTATCGGAAACGTATGCTAGAAAAACCTGGAGAACGTATTTTCAATATTAGGTACGTCGAATACCTGCATTCCAGGGAAAATCTTAGAAAACTTTGGAATCCAGACACGAGGTACATCACGGCCAGCGCAGAGGCAACCTTTTAGGGAAAGGAAATTCACTTGTGCAAGTTATCTACGGAAAATGTGTGCACATTGTCCACATGGGAGCGTACAGTGTTCTCTAATAGAAAGCGAAACTTGTGCCATTCGTAATAAATAAAAAGTAGTGTGTCCAATCATAGATGATTATGTAAATATACAGATGATTTTGCAATTAAGAAAATTTCTTTTTCCGCTCCTTATCTTAATTAATTAACCAACTAATCGTTGTAGTTTGAAACTAACAAACATTAACTTTTCGAGTGCCTAAAAGTAATTGCAGCAGTACTACAGGTTACCAAAGGCTTCTACGTAATGTCATATTACGTCTTAGCAGCATCTCAAGATGATTTTGTTTTGCGAGCAGATGCCAAACTGATACTGACAGACTACAATCACGGTAGTTAATCGTAAACGCGTATAGCTCCAACAAATCCCACAATGTACTTCATAATTTCTGAAAAGCACTTACCGCAAATTTCTTTTTAATTTCCATGCTAGTGTGCTCATCCAGTAACAGTCATTCAGTGTCAATTAGAAAACCGTCATGTTGGAATTTTACCTGTTATAAATAGTTCTAAGCTTAATCTTTCACCTAGTCACATCGACTGCGATCATTAGGGGACGCTGTGCCCAAATTTGAAAGCCGGTTTGGCTGTTTCCTTTTTCTTTTTCTTTTTTTTACTCGAGTTGCTTATGTCTGGGAAGATTTTTTTTACATTAATGCACTTGTGGCCCTATGAAATCGTGTCATCGATCAGTGTCATATCTCTGTTTTCACGGACTAATAAACTATGTGATCAAAAGTATCCGGACACCTGGCTGAAAATGATTTACAAATTCATGGCGCCAACCATCGGTAATGCTGGAATTCAATATGGTGTTGGCCCACCCTTAGCCTTGATGACAGTTTCCACTCTCGCAGGCACACGTTCAGTCGGATGCTGGAAGGTTTCTTTGGGAATGGCAGCCCATTCTTCACGGAGTGCTGCACTGAGGAGAGGTATCGATGTCGGTCGGAGAGATCTGGTACGAAGTCGGCGTTCCAAAACATTCCAAAGGAGTTCTGAACGATTCAGGTGAGGACTCTGTGCAGGCCAGTTCATTGCAGGAATGTTACTGTCGTGTAACCACTCCGCCAGAGGCCGTGCATTATGAGCAGTTGCTCGATCGTGTTGAAAGATACAATCGCCATCCCCGAAATGCTCTTCAACAGTGGAAAGCAAGAAGGTGTTTAAAACATGAATGTAGAGCTGTGCTGTGATAGCGCCACTCAAAACAACAAGGGGTGCAATACCCCTGCATGAAAAACACGGCCACACCATAACACCACCGCCTCCGAATTTTACTGTTGACACTACACACACTGGTAGATGACGTTCACCGAGCATTCGCCATACCCACACCCTGCCATCGGATCGCCACATGGCGTACCGTGGTTCGTCACTCCACACAGCGTTTTTCGACTGTTCAGGCGTCCAATGTTTACGCTCCTTACACCAAACGAGGCGTCGTTTGGAATTTCCCGGCATGTGTTGCTTACGAACAGCCGCTCGACCATGAAATCCAAGTTTTCTCACCTCCTGTTTAACTGTCATAGTACTTGCAATGGATCCTGATGCAGTTTGGAATTCCTGTGTGATGGCTGGATGGATGTCTGCCTATTACACATTACGACCCTCTTCAACTCTCGGCGACCTCTGTCAGTCATGTCGTTAGGTTAGTTACGTTTAAGTAGTTCTAAGTTCTAGGGGACTGATGACCACTGATGTTAAGTCCCGTAGTGCCCAGAGACACACATTCTGTCAGTCAACAGACGAGGTCGGCCTGTACGCTTTTGTGCTATACGTGTAATTTCACGTTTCCTCTTAACTATCACATCGGAACCAGTAGCCCTAGGGATGTTTCGGAGTGTGGAAATCTCGCGTACTGACGTATGGCAGTAGTGACACCCAGTCACCACGTTCGAAGTCCGTGAGTTCCGCGGAGCGCCCCAGTCTGCTCTCTCATGATGTCTAATGACCACTGACACAGCTGATATGGAGTACCTGGCAGTAGCTGGCAGCACAATGCACCTAATACGAAAAACATATGTTTTCGGAGGTGTCCGGATACTTTTGATCACATAGTGTAGTTACAATTTTTTTAAATTCTGTAGGTGACGGCTGTTTCGATTGTTTGAGTACCAGAATAGTACCAGTATATGAAACAAGTTGAGCTGATTTTGAGTTAGAAAGTAAATTAATTTTGTATGCTTTGCTAATCGTAAGATCAGTTTTGACTAGCACATTCAAGTAGCATATTATAAACGAAACGAGCTTATATCACCACTTGTTCACACGGTTCTACTACTAAAATCAGGCCGACCGTCACCGTTTTGTTACAGTTTTCCCTTGGGTCTTGAGTTGACACGTATCTGTGTGCTTCCATTCTGCGATTTAATTCTGATGTTCACAAAAGTTTGATAGGTGGCTTGTATTTGTTTTGTAGATGTCGTTTCAACTGTCGCTGTCATTATTTGAAGAATAGCTGAGAAAACTCTTTTGTTGGATTGTGTGTCTATGTTGTGTGTTAGGTACCATGTCCGATTAGCCAGGTGTGAATGTTGTGTTCTGCTGACTGAAAGGTTTTCCAGTCCGGTTGAAATACGCACCCCGCTCTCTATTTGTTGTGACAGCTTTCTGCCCATCACAACAAATTTACTTCTCACCAAGTTCGAGATATCTGTTGTCACTTTAGAGGGGAATAACTGAGCTGGACTGGCTACCATGTTGCAGATGGTGTAGTGCGCGGTCCTTGCTGTGTGTGTCCCGTGCTTTTTGGTCATCGTGTGAAACGTTTCCATAATCGTGTCGAACCAAACTGATGAGTTCCGAAAACTTAGTGGCGTACGTATTCTTACATTTGAGTTCAGTTAGGTTTCTGATATTTTGTATTTCATACGATGCTGTGGTCAGTTCTTTGTTGCAGATGAGTCGGTGTAAGTTGATCCCCTGCAGCTGCAGTCGGCTGGGCTTGGTAGCTTCGCGGTCCTACCTCAACCAATAACGTAATGCTGTTTTGTACACGTCTCTCTGGCAACGCCTCAGCGCTGTCACAGCTCGCTATATATCTACTGTTTTCGCCTGCACCCGTTAGTGCATCGCAGCTGAAAGCTTGCAACAGTGCTGCGAATCGTCAGGAACTTACATACACGCTCTGTCGATAACGTCACGGTGTCATCACCAGTCCCATGTACAGGCTAGATAGCAGCGTTCACATATTCCATTATTATTCCGACAGTGTGTTAGAAAACGGAGTCTCTCCTATCCTCTTATTGGAAATAATGAAACAAGTATTTATTACCGTATCATTATGGATTTAAGTGATGCTACACACCACATTCTTCCCACGATGATATCCTGACTGGAAATGGTCTTCAACCATACCAAGCAGATACTTTAGTAGTTAGTACGTTGAGATATCAACGAATTCGGGGCTACCTGTTATGTGTTAACCTAATACACCTTTGTACGCTATATTTGTTAAGAAATTTTTAGCAGTTGTTATTCTGTAAGTCGGGCATGAAATGTACTCCTAACCGATACTTCAACTGTCTGTGAATTGCCGCCTGAAGCTACAAACAGCATAGTGAACGTATTATTGTGGCCAAGATAGACACGAAGCCCACGCCTACTACAGTAGTACAAGTTTATATGCCAACTAGATCTGCAGATGATGAAGAAATTGATGAAATGTGTGATGAGATAAAAGAAATTATTCAGGTAGTGAAGGGAGATGAAAATTTAATAGTCATGGGTGACTGGAATTCGACAGTAGGAAAAGGAAGAGAACGAAACGTAGTAGGTGAATATGGGTTGGGGCTAAGAAATGAAAGAGGAAGCCGCCTGGTAGAATTTTGCACAGGGCATAACTTAATCATAGCTAACACTTGGTTCAAGAATCATGAAAGAAGGTTGCATACATGGAAGAACCCTGGAGATACTAAAAGGTTTCAGATAGATTACATAATGGTAAGACAGAGATTTAGGAACCAGATTTTAAATTTCAAGATATTTCCAGGGGCAGATGTGGACTCCGGCCCACAATCTATTTGTTATGAACTGTAGATTAAAACTGAAGAAACTGCAAAAAGGTGGGAATTTAAGGAGGTGGGATCTGGATAAACTGAAAGAACCAGGGGTTGTACAAAGTTTCAGGGAGAACATAAGGGAACAATTGACAGGAATGGGGGAAAGAAATACAGTAGAAGAAGAATGGGTACCTTTGAGGCATGAAATAGTGAAGGCAGCAGAGGATCAAGTAGATAAAATGACGAGGGCTAGTAGAAATCCTCGGGTAACCGAAGAGATACTGAATTTAATTGATGAAAGGAGAAAATACAAAAATGCAGTAAGTGAAGCAGGCGAAAAGGAATATAAACGCCTCAAAAATGAGATCGACAGGAAGTGCAAAATGGCTAAGCAGGGATGGCTAGAGGACAAATGTAAGGATGTAGAGGCTTATCTCACGAAGGGTAAGATGGATACTGCCTACAGGAAAATTAAAGAGACCTTTGGAGAAAAGAGAACCACTTGCATGAATATCAAGAGCTCAGATGGAAACCCAGTTCTAAGCAAAGAAAAAGCAGAAAGGTGGAAGGAGTATATAGAGGGTCTATAAAGGGACGATGTTCTCGAGGACAATGTTTTGGAAATGGAAGAGGAGGTAGATGAAGATGAAATGGGAGATATGATAATGCGTGAAGAGTTTGACAGAGCACTGAAAGACCTAAGTCGAAACAAGACCCCGGGAGTAGACAACATTCCATTCGAACTACTGACAGCCTTGGGAGAGCCAGGTCTAACAAACCTCTACCATCAGGTGAGCATGATGTATGAGACAGGCGAAATTCCCTCAGACTTCAAGAAGAATATCGTAATTCCAATCCCAAAGAAAGGAGGTGTTGACAGATGTGGAAATTACCGAACTATCAGTTTAATAAGTCACAGTTGCAAAATACTAACGCGAATTCTTTACAGACGAATGGAAAAACAGGTAGAAGCTGACCTCAGGGAATATCAGTTTGGATTCCGTAGAAATGTAGGAACACATGAGGCAATACTGACCCTATGACTTATCTTAGAAGAAATACTAAGGAAAGGCAAACCTACATTTCTAGCATTTGTAGACTTAGAGAAAGCTTTTGACAATGTTGACTGGAATACTCTCTTTCATATTCTGAAGGTGGCAGGGGTAAAATACAGGGAGCGAAAGGCTATTTACAATTTGTACACAAACCAGATGGCAGTTATAAGAGTCGAAGGACATGAAAGGGAAGCAGGGGTTGGGAAGGGAGTGAGACAGGGTTGTAGCCTCTCCCCGATGCTTCTCAATCTGTATATTGAGCAAGCAGTAAAGGAAACAAAAGAAAAGTTCGGAGTAGGTATTAAAATCCATGGAGAAGAAATAAAAACTTTGAGGTTTGTCGATGACATTGTAATTCTGTCAGAGACAGCAAAGGACTTGGAAGAGCAGTTTAACAGAGTGGACAGTGTCTTGAAAGGGGGGTATAAGATGAACATCAACAAAATCAAAACGAGGATAATGGAATGTAGTCGAATTAAATCGGGTGATGCCGAGGGAATTAGATTAGGAAATGAGACACTTAAAGTAGTAAAGAAGTTTTGCTATTTGGGGAGCAAAATAACTGATGATGGTCGAAGTAGAGAGGATATAAACTGTAGACTGGCAATGGCATGGGAAGCGTTTCTAAAGAAGAGAAATTTGTTAACATCGAGTATTGATTTAAGTGCAAGGAAGTCGTTTCTGAAAGTATTTGTATGGAGTGTAGCCATGTATGTAAGTGAAACATGGACGATAAATAGTTTAGACAAGAAGAGAATAGAAGCTTTCGAAATGTGGTGCTACAGAAGAATGCTGAGGATTAGATGGGTAGATCACATAACTAATGAGGAGGTATTGAATAGAATTGGAGAGAAGAGGAGTTTGTGGCACAACTTGACTAGAAGAAGGGATCGGTTGTAGGACATGTTCTGAGGCATCAAGGGATCACCAATTTGGTACTGGAAGGCAGCGTGGAGGGTAAAACTCGTAGAGGGAAACCAAGAGATGAATACGCTAAGCAGATTCAGAAGGATGTAGGCTGCAGTAGGTACTGGGAGATGAAGAAGCTTGCACAGGTTAGAGTAGCATGGAGAGCTGCATCAAACCAGTCTCACGACTGAAGACCACAACAACAATAACAAATAGCGCACCAAAGGTTTTCTGAGAAACATTGCCTAAAACTCGTTTCCACAGTAGCGTGCAGGTTTTTGTCTGCCCAGACGTGAGAGTTGCGGATATTACAGTTGCCACTGCGAATAAATGTCGGCTCATATGTGGAATACAGCGTTCCGTACGGATGAGCTCAGATTAGGAATACAGCAGCTGTCTATAAGAGCTGCAAAATGCGTTACAGTTGACGGCGGTCTTTTCGAACGTCTTTTTGCGAGAATTTGACGTTTTTTGTTCAGAATCATTAATAATATCAACCCTCAAAACATGTACCTTCCTCCTCACTCGCCCTCTATATTGAGTTTCGACTTGAAACTGCTATCAGTGGTCGTGAGGTAGTTGTAGCAACAGTGATTACCAAAGTCAAACGGTAACTAAATCAAGTAGAAAGATTTATGTGTTCAGTCTACTAGATAGTATTATATCTCAATGATGAACTTGAAATTTTTAATTCAGAACAGGAGCATATAGAGGAACTATTGCTCAAGTTTATAAGAACATCTGACAGTGTTGTGGATGGATAAATACCTAGCAGAACAGTTCGTGACGGGAAAGACCCTCCATGCTACACAGCCACCGTAAAGAAACTAATAAAGAAACAGAGACTACTGCATAACAGATGTAAAGGAAACCATAACACTGTAAATAGAGAGATGCTGAAAGAAACGCGTTTGGCTCTAAAGATGGAAATATGTGTAGCCTTCAATGATACCGTAACACAATACTTCCGAAAGATCTTTCACAAAACCCGAAGAAATTCTGATCGTATGTAAAGGCTGTTAATGACACCCAGGTTAGTGTCCAGACAAGGAAAAGACAGGAATTGAAACACAGGGCAGCAAGCAAAAGCAGAAATGCGTAACACTGCTTTCAAACTTTCGTTCACAAGGCGAAAACCAGAAGTAAAGCCCCACTTTAATTCTCGTACCATTGCAAATATGAGTGAAAAGCAGGGTGTCCCAAAAGAACACTGACAACTATTAACACATTGTACGGGAAGGCGCGCTGATTTGTATTTGAGGAGGAATCCATACCCGGTAACGCACAGCTTGGGCGTCGTGGAGTGTCGAAGTCTGAGACGTGTGTGTGTTCCACATTCCGTCAATAGACCAACAAGCGTAATTCTGCCTAAAATTTTATTATTTAAGCAACTAGTTTTGACACTTCGTTAGCGTCCTCTTCAGGCTCCTATGCGGAAAACGAATGCAGACACCCAAACATTGGCGCAAATAGAATAGATACTATTCACTAGTTGAGTCGCCTAAAGCTTGCACCGCAAATATTGCGGAAACGGGAAGTGCTATTGGTGTGTGGTTTTCAGAGAACAGTTTGTAGACAGAGGTTCGTATTGTTAGCCCATCAACAGACTGTAATAACACCTGAAAAGTTGTGCAAACACAAACTTTTTAAATGGAACAATGTCTATTGACATTAAAAAACAGGGTAAATTAGAATGTCAGTGGTGTTTGTTGTACAATACCCGTGGTAGGACACACTAAAGAACGACACAAGTGCAATACATGACAAGTAACGAGACAATTGATCATCACAGGTTTTGTTCAGAACGACCACAGACAACAGCAATACACGCTTCCAGTCTGGTATGGAACGACTGCTGCACTCTTACTAGCATTGCATCGGAGATATCCGAGTAGGCTGCAGTAATACACCGTCGCATATCATCGGGTGTAGTTGGCACGTCCTTGTAGTTAGCATCTCTTGGCTTTCCCCCCATAAAGAAGTCTACAGTCGTCAGATTCTTGGAGCGTGTCTGTCAAGGTACGGGTTTTCTGTGTCCAGTCCAACGATTTGGAAACAGGTCGTGAACACATGCTGTAGCGCCTCGTACATTGTGGTCTGTCCAGCAATCATGTTGGTACCACAGGTTCCTCCTAGCCTGCAGAGGAACGTCCCGTAGAATCTGTGGTCCGTTAGGAGGCTACGATGCTTGTACGCGTTCGGTGTTCCTTCTATGAAAAACGGCACTGGTTCACTATCTCACACCACACCCTTACACTCATGGAAGGTGAAATTCCACCCGACGAAGCCAACGGGGATTGTCCACAGACCAATAGTGCGTGCTTTGGCGTTTTAACTGGCCATGATTGGTCAATGTTGCTTCATCACTAAACAAGATACATGATACATCTAGAGTGTTCTGCCTTAATACCCGTATACAGAAGTTAACACGACTCTCATAATCGTTCCCGTGCAGGTCTTGATGGAGAGAGATGCGATAGGGATAGAACCTATGTCGATGGAGAAACCTTAGGTTACTTGCCTGACGCATGTCATTTCCTAGAGCGATTGCGTGGGAGCTAACTTGCGAATCAACTGCAACAGCAGCAAGAACATTAATTACCCCCTCTTCTGTTCTCACTTGTTTCCGTCTGTTACATTGGTTAGGTGTTATACTACCATTTTCACATAACTGTTTCAAGAAGATGATAAATAACTACAGAGATGGTTGACGCCTTTTGGGATTAAATGCTGCATAAACCGTACAAGAACGAACTGCATTGTTCCTACATTCTCCATACACTAGAGCAAACCAGCTTTTTCTGCAATGGTAAATCCGACGGTCCACTCACGACCTACTGATTGGATTGTCACATACTGGCTAGCAAGTCACAAGGAACGCAGAAGCAAACATAACATCAGTATTGCCAACTACACAAATTGAATGGCACAATTAATTGTCGGTGTGGAAACTTTTCAGAATACGATATCTCCTAAAAGATTCGTACCAGAATTATGCAACAAGCACCACTGACATTCCATTTTACCCTGGTTTCAGTCTGCTGATGTCAGTTAGCGTTGTTTCATTTTGAAAAGTTTATGTCTGCACAAAAATTACATTTTTTAAGTGTTACTACTATCTGCTTGTTGGATAACAGTGCTAGTCCGTAACTATCAATCATTTCTGCGAAAACCGCACATCAACGGCACTTCTCTTTTGCACAATATTTGTGGTGCAAGTTTTGGGTGATTCACACTGTATATTGAACTCGATACCGTGGATGTCTTCTTATTCTACATGTACACTCCAGCTGTCACAGTTGAAGTGTACCCGACGAATAAATAGAGGTCCACGGTATGCGGTTCAATATATATGGTATCTATTCTATGTGCGTTAATGTTTGGATGCCTCGATTCGGTTTTCGTATGATAGCCTGAAGATGACGCAACTGAAGCGTCGAAACTGGTTGCGTAAGTAATAAAATTTTTAGGACGAAATGCGGATGTTGGTATCCTTTTTGGTTGGTTGATTGATTCGAGGGAGGAGACCAAACAGCGAGGTCATCGATCCCATCGGGTTAGGGAAGGATGGGGAAGGAAGTAGGCCGAGCCCTTTCACAGAAATAAACCCAGCATTTACCTGATGTGATTTAAGGAAGTCACGCGAAACCGAAATCAGGATGGCTGGACGCAGATTTGAACCGTCGTCCTCCCGAACGTGAGTCCCGTGTGCTAACGTATCCTTTCTCTAAAATGTATTGATCAGCCGCAGTCCAGCTTCTACTCTGTATGATGGATCTACACAAACTCAATTATTTACGGTTTCTCCGTCTTAAGCTTACTGCAATTAATTAAACACAATTTTACAGCAGAAGCGTTTCGCATTTATTATTGTTGAAATATATGTACATATGTCTGTATATTTGTATAAATTAAAAGCAGTATTTCTTTACAACGTCGACGTGTATTTTACCTAGTGTTTCTGCCATCTGTTCACATATTCTACAAACCACTGCTGTTTCGCTCTGTGTTAACGGGGTTGCAGCCGAAAGAAACTTCGTTATACATATATACTTCGCAGAATTTTTGCCGTTTTTCACTTACTCTTAGCCTGCTCTGGCGTTATTTGCTTTCAGCTCACCTTTGAAAATAGAACTGCAGTTACATGTTTATGCACTCAGAAGAGTATTGCAGTGTTTATGGTTGTTCGTTTGTTTTTCGTGTAGGTTTTGAGCGTTGCCAACTTGTACAATATTCTTTTTATCTACAATATATAGTTCGTGTGCATATATACGTGTTAAAATCATTTTAACTTGTTGCACATAAAAAATTTTCAGATTAAATCCACTGAAGATGGCTTAACGTGAAAGTGTAAACGGGTCTGCAACATGAATAAACAGAGACTGCAGCAAGCAACAGGCGATTAAATTTATTACACGAATGTTAATACACACTACTGGCGATTAAAACTGCTAACCACGAAGATCACGTGCTACAATTGCGATATTTAACCAACAGAAAGAAGACGCTGTGATATGTAAATGATTAGCTTTTCAGAGCATTCACATAAGGTTGGCGCCGGTGGCGACACCTACAACGTGCTGACGCGAAGAAAGTTTCCAACCGATTTCTCATACACAAACAGCAGTTCACCGGCGTTGCCTGGTGAAACGTTGTTGTGATGCCTCGCATAAGGAGGAGAAATGCGTACCATCACGTTTCCGACTGTGATGAAAATCGGATTGTAGCCTATCGCGATTGCCGTTTATCGTATCGCGACACTGTTGCTCGCGTTGGTCGAGATCCGGTGACTAGTAGCAGAATATGGAATCGGTGGGTTCAGGACGGTAATACGGAACGCCGTGCTGGATCCCAACAGCCTCGTATCACTAGCACTTGAGATGACAGGCATCTTATCCGCATGGCTGTAACGGACCGTGCGGCCACATCTCGATCCTTGAGTCAACAGATGGGGGCGTTTGCAAGACAACAAACATCTGCACGAACAGTTCGACGACGTTTGCAGCAGCATGGACTATCAGCTCGGAGACCATGGCTGCGGTTACCCCTGACGCTGCATCACAGACAGGAGCGCCTGTAATGGTGTACTTAACGACGAACCTGTGTGCACGAATGGCAAAACGTCATTTTTCGGATGAATCCAGGTTCTGTTTACAGAATCATGATGGTCGCGTCCGTGTTTGGCGACATCGCGGTGAACGCACATTGGAAGCGTGTATTCATCACCATACCGCTGTATCACCCGGCGTAATGGTATGGGGTGCCATTGGTTACACGTCTCGGTCACCTCTTGTTCGCGCTGACGGCACTTTCAACAGTGACGTTATATCCATGGCTCTACCCTTCATTCGATGTCGTGGGGTTTCCTACCGTGGGGTTTCCTACCGTGTGGTTTGTAAGTAGGCTGTTTAGGTTTTTATATTGGTAACACCACGTACCGCTCTTTATGAAAATCACTGTCTGTGCTGTGTGCAGCCTGAGGCTCGTCGGCATTGTTGCAATATTCGCCGTTTTAGTGTTGGGCTGTTGGCTGTTTAACAGCGCGTAGCGTTGCGCAGTTGGAGGTGAGCCGCTAGCAGTGGTGGATGTGGCGAGAGAGATGGCAGAATTTTAAAAGCGGACGATCTGGACGTGTGTCCGCCACAAAGAATAAGTTTGTAATACAGGATGTCATGAACTGATATATATATTATGACTTTTGAACACTATTAAGGTAAATACATTGTTTGTTCTCTATCAAAATCTTTCTTTTGCTAACTAACTAGTTAGTGCCTTCAGTAGTTTGAATCTTTTATTTATCTGGAAGTAGTGGCGCTCGCTGAATTGCAGTAGTTCGAGTAACGAAGATTTTTGTGAGGTAAATGATTTGTGAAACGTATAGGTTAATGTTAGTCAGGCCATTCTTTTGTAGGGATTTTTGAAAGTCAGATTGCGTTCCGCTAAAAATATTGTGTGTCAGTTTAAGCACAGTCGTGTATAATTGTTCAAAGGGGCGTCTCATATGTCGACCCTTAGTCGAGGATACCTCACTGAAATCTTCTGATTCTTTCTTGTAGTTTGTGTAATTAGTGTAGCTTTTGTTTATTGCTGGCACGTAATTGTAGAGAGAATCTCCTTTGTAGTTGCAGTCTTTCATTGTTGTACAGTAAAACAGTTGTGGCATGCATGTAGATTTGCACCAAGTATTTCGCAGCTGCGCTTGCGATTAACTAGATGCTATTTTCAGTGCTATGTTAATGTGTTTTCTTATTTTTGCTCTTCAAATTGTGCTTTTCTGTGTTATGGTGAAATATTGTCACAATAATGGCGTGTGAAAAACGTAATACTAGGCTCCAAAGTAAACTGTGAAATGACAGTGAAGACGAAAGCAGTGTGTTAGCACCACCGAGTAATGAATTAACTAATGTCCAAAGTAGTAATTTGGTAATTGTGCATAGGGAAATGGAGCGGGCTGCAAATAATGGTGTAGACAGTAAAACAATTAGTGAACAGGGAAGTATTATCGATCGATCGGTCGGCAACAACCCGCCTCAGGATTCCGAAATGACAGGACACAATCTTGCAAATACTGTCGATTCAGGTTTTGGGTCCTCACCGTTTTCTCAAACAAGTTAAGACACATTTTCTGCTTGTCAAAATGTGAATGTTGCCGGTGCAACTTCACTTCCGAAAAGCACTGAGGAACATGTTTCAGACACCAGTGCATTGTTATTACAGTTAATGCAACAAATGGGACAAGGCTACAAAAGTTAGACACAACGCTTGAACAAAATCAGAAACAAATGGAACAAAATCTTCAAAAGTTAGACAAATCGAACACAATCTTCGAAAGTTGGACACAATGGAACAACACTAGAGACAAACACAGCAACAGTTAGATGCAATGGAACAAAAGCTTCAAAAGTTAGACTCAGTGGAACATACGCTTGAATGAACACGTGAAGATTTAAATACTGAGTTACATAAAATCGAATCGAAATGTCAAAAAGTCTGTAATGACGTAAAAACACAAATTTGTGAGCATTTCCAACCTATTTTTTCGCGGCATGAAAATACATTACAGAATCACGAAGCAGCCATAAAAGAACTGCAAACTATTGTTCATGAAAATCATGAGACCTTGCAAGCTAAAATTGACTCAGTTGCATCTACCGCTTCGGTTACGCAACTTGCAAAAACTCAGGAAAACTTAAAGGACACAGTAGATACGATTTCAACACAAATGGACACTATGAAACTTGGTTCAGAAAAACACACTGAGGAAATACGTACACTATCGGAGAAAGTAGCCGAACTTTCGGATCAGTTCACTAACTTATCTGCAAAGGCAGATGATGATCTGAATGACACAAGACCTGTAGCCATCACTGACACAGAAGGGTATGAACAAATTAAGAAATTCAAACAAAATCAGAATCAAATTAATACGCAACACAAAAGAGAAATCCGGGAAGTACAAGATCAGTTGGCACAAGTAATACAAAAATTACATATTTCAGAGGACACTAGCGCTCCAACACGGGAAGAGGGACATAGAAATACGGAAAAGCCACAAAATAATAACACAGGGCATTTCGGAAATTATGAAAGAAATTGGCAAGGTACACCGAATATTGAGATGGAATCGCCGACACGACGTAACAATGACCGGTATGCTACTCGCCGACACGATAATTTTGACTATAAGCTGTTCATTACTACACGTAAATTCAAAACATTTAAGAATTCTGGCAACAACATTCATCCACAAGCGTGGCTCTATCAATTCTCCCATTTTTTTCCTCCCAACTGGTCATTAGAGCACAGATTAGAATTTATGTGTGGCTACTTAGAGAATGAACCAGCTGTAAGAATGCGATCGGTCATTCACGATTGTCACAGTGAAGGAGAATTTTATCATGCCTTCCTCTCAGCCTATTGGTCTCAAGCTACTCAAGACCGAGTAAAGCATAGCATCATAATGATGAAACATTTCGAACAATCTGAATTTTCCAGTCTTGTCAAATATTTCGAAGACATATTACATAAGAATCAGTATCTTTCAAACTCATACAGCCCCTCAGAACTCATCCGCATTTGCTTAATCAAATTTCCTGAACATTTACGACATATTATTTTGGCAGGACGTTGCAAAGACGAGATTGAAGCTTTTCAGGGACTGTTACAAGAATTGGAAATCGACACTGACAATCGCGGGACACGAAAACAGGAGCACAATAATTATAGGTCACATCCGTCACAATTCCGCAATGACAGAAATAATAACTGGACACGACAAGGTTATTCTTACAACGTAAATCGTGACCGAAACAGACACCACCCGTATGACAACCGTTGGCAGAGTAAAAATAATTACAGAGAAAGATCGCATTTCCATAGTAATGACTATGACAGAGACTACCATAGTAACAGACAATATGGGAACCAAAACAATTAATATTACGGGAGACAGAATAACTTCAGACGCAATGGTCCATCGTGCAGTGATAACTCAGGGAGAAATTCTCCACCACTTAACCGACAAGAAAGAAACTACAGTAACTACCGACATGACGACAGACGATATAATCATAACGACAGACCTGAATTTCATCAGAACTGGCGGGATTCAAAGGTGGCAGGGCCCTCTCGGCAAGGTGAATTTGTATAAGTTGGGTCTCCTAATCCCAATAACGACGCGCGCCAACGAAGAAACAGACAATGACTCGCACCGGCAGGCAGCCATGTGCGCCGGCTGGGCTTGAGAAAAATAACATAAGCTAACCTTGAGAAAAATTCCAGTGTTTCTTACCGACGTAACCACATGATAATTGCATTGAAGCTGAAACTCTGCGTACTAGGAAGAGTAAAGGTTTACACCACATGTAAAACCGTTTATTGAAAGATAATCTGCTTTTTAACTTTGTCTTTGCCATAAAACTTTTCACTTCACATTTGTAGTATGCTTTGTCAGACTTAAGAAACTATTACCATGCAACAATGTTTGAAGTTAAATATCCTGTCAAGAACCAAGAGAACTTATTTAAACAGAAATTACGAATGCATTGTTATAGTGAACAGACGACACAGTGTTGTTATCTGTACATTCTTGCTTGTTAGTTGCACGATTACGTAAAGACTATCAGGCTTACATAGTTAGAACTTATACTGCTAATGAGATTTTAATGCAACATTTTGGTTTACTTGAAAAGATACTCTTTATTTGAAGTACATTTGGTGAGATTAAAGATGACCTACCATTTGGTTTCTTTGAGAGCTACACGATTATATCACGACGCTACTAATATGTGACACAATTTACATTGTTGTTTTTGTGGTGTATCTGTTTTATATCTGCACAATTCTTCTGAATTCTTATGGAAAGGAAAACATGTTTTAGTAGTAACTTTTGTGGTATAGCTAAAATGAGACAGCCTTTTCTGTAGCACAACAATACGTTACAGTACAGTACTTACTTCATCACGGCAATAAGCCTAACAACTACGATATCTATATGAATAGCAATTCACTTTGTTTATTACGAGGTAAGTACATTGACTTCTACAGAACTTTGCTTACGGACGACGATAATTACGACACTTGGCACATTTTTCGCCCTTAAGTAATGACAGAGATTATTGTCTTACAGGAAGACGCACTTTTTAGCGCTACAGTACACGTATTTGAGTGATTGATTTTGTACTTAAAACATTTATGTTTAAAAATTTTTGAATTACAATGATACGAAGGTTTTCCGTGATACATTTTACTCCATTGCTGTAATCTGTAACACCTGAGGGTATAATTACATTAATCCTCAGGGGGGTACACCCTTACTTTGTGTACAAGGCAAGCACAAGGAGCCTTAGCTAATATGGTATTTGCTTATACAACTTTACACATCGGTACCATATTTCTCTAACACATAATTACACAGCCTTTTCTGTAGCACAACAATACGTTACAGTACAGTACTTACTTCATCACGGCAATAAGCGTAACAACTACGATATCTATACGCGTAGCAATTCACTTTGTTTATTACGAGGTAAGTACATTGACTTCTACAGAACTTTGCTGATTTAACTAGGAGAAACAAAGATTTATTTTACAACATCAGTGACAGATGTTTACGTAATTACACAGTTGGATAACTTCACACTTATGAAATTGTATTTTGTCTGTACTTTGTGAACTGTTCATAGTTTTCGGAACCATTGTGATACTATGAGAGCTTTGAATGAAGTATTTGGTAAGGTATCATGATTTTTGAAGTACGTTTGAGGTAGATGGCTTTATTGAAGGTGTTGAAATTATTGAAAGAAGCTGCGACGATTCTGAGATGTGATTGATCTGTTATGATGTTATTATTACGATGACGATGTGTATTATGCTGTTGAGGTATGTTTGTGATCAATAAGCTGAGAATCGTACTTTAAGAGTTATGAAATGTGTGTAAATGCGTGAATGTATCACAATGCAGGTGAAAATTTTTTGCACACTGTTATATTCATAGGATTCTGTTTCTACACATTTGCAACGCAAATTCTCGACTTGTGAAATTTTTTATGTGAGACTGTCACTGTAGTGCAAACTGGTGTCGTAAATATTTCGGTAATAAAGTTAAGTGACCTTCACGTAATGCGTCATGGATACCCAGCTGCATGACAGTCGCCTGGAAAAAAGTCATTAGTGTGTGCCTTTCAGAGGTACAGGTGGAGAAAAAAGGAGGCCAATATCCTCGCTATTGACATTTCTTTGTAGAAAGCATCGCAAATACGACACGCTCAAACTTGAAAACATATGATTATACTGTGGAGCTCTTAATTTATGATATTTACTAAAATGCCTAATGAAATGATGAGAAACATTTTACATCTATTGTCTTTCTAGTTGAGAATTTGCTCATTTTTTTAAATATCTAGTTTCTAGCTGCACTGCAGCATTGGTTAAAATAAAATTTTATAGTTGTACTAATATAGATATTTTATGCCTACAGATCCAGTAAATAATAACTTTATGATCTACTTAAAAAAAATTACAAAGGAGCACAAAAAGACATTTCCCTTCACAGGACTTGCATACATAATTTTTCTTTTCAACTACTTGGTAACATTTTTCGTAGAATAAGTTGTGGTGCACCACTTTAATTACATAGACATTAAGATGTGAATAGACATTGCCCTTATCTGCATTGTTGTCTTTAGTGTAATATTTTTTCTGCTTGAGCTTTGCCTTGTTTAGGTATAAGTTATAGCATTTGCTGCTGATGTTTGCCATGCATAGTGCTACTGAATGTCACTTTGTATTGCTCTGTTAAGCCAGTTTTACTACTGATTTATTTTTCTTGTTGCTGCACATTGGCTCATATTAGTTGTAACGTTGCATTTGCTCTGCTAATTTAGATTTGCTGCTGCTTGCTTTGACAATTTCCATTTTTTTCATTGCTGTTTGTATTAATTGTTTTGTGCTGCTGCCTTGCTTCATCCCTTAGTTTAGCATCTGAGCTCAGTAGATTTAAGTTAGCTTAAGAGAGGGTAGACTATATAAGAGAATGAGTTGCGATGAATTGGAAGAAATGCATTGAGAAGTTATACGAAAAAAGTACAGAAAGCAGGTATAGGTAGGATTTTCTTGGAAATAAATGATGAGGTAAGATAATGGAAAATAAATAATGAGGTAAGCAATATGTGAACATATAAATACAGAAAGCATGCTTGGATAGGATTTTTTTGGTGGAAACAAATGTTGAAATAAGACGAAAGATCTATGGAATGAAGTTTTGGGTTGGACTGCAGTACCAAATGTTACACTGAAAACAAACCCTGTCCATTCCTCCTGTGTTATTCTGCTATGTGTTTGTATACTCTTGTGTATGTGTGTTTTTCCTGTCTTTATGTGTTTAGCTACTAAGATTTATGTTGTAGATTTTTTCTAGTACTAAGCTACATTCACTATGATGAGGAATACTGTTATCCTCAAATATAATTTGCATTAATAATATGTTATTTACTTTGTAAAGATGTTTAGACATTATTAATTCTGTTCTGTTTCAATGCTCATATGTGAAATTAATGTTTCGAAAACTATTCACATTATTTTATGTATGTACGTATGTCATAATTCCTGTAACACTGATGTATATCTTATTTCGATTCTTTTGTAAAGCCCATATTACCACAAATGTTATCTGTATAATTATGGTTTTAATGATGTTTTCTGTATCTCTGTAATTGTATTCTCATGTTATAAAATTGTGTCCGCCAGAAAGAATAAATTTGTAATACTGGATGTCATGAACTGATATATATATTATGACTTTTGAACACTATTAAGGTAAATACATTGTTTGTTCTCTATCAAAACTTTCTTTTGTTAACTATGCCTATCAGTAGTTAGTGCCTTCAGTCGTTTGAATCTTTTATTTATATGGCAGTAGTGGCGCTCGCTGTATTGCAGTAGTTCGAGTAACGAAGATTGTTGTGAGGTAAGTGATTTGTGAAAAGTATAGGTTATTGTTAGTCAGGCCATTCTTTTGTAGGGATTTTTGAAAGTCAGATTGCGTTGCGCTAAAAATATTGTGTGTCAGTTTAAGCGCAGTCGTGTATAATTGTTCAAAGGGGACGTTTCAGGTTTCCTATGAGCAGTGGCACACTAAACCTGTCAGAGGCCTGGGCTGGCAAAACAAATCGAGGCTCCTCTTGCTGCCCCATTCCACCCTCCTCACCACAGAGGATTTCTCCAAGAGTTTCAAACGCAAACGGAAGGAAGTCTCACATTGCTTATCATCTTCATTTTGTGTTGTGATAATTTACAAGGTGTAACGTTATTTTACGTAACACTGGAAGTGACTGCCCTCGTAATCTCGTTACTATTATTTAATAGCTATTATTTAATAGCTATTTAATAACTAATAATACTATTATTTCATCATTATATGATTTCTGTTGTTCGAATCTATTATTTATGCAGATTAAAAGGGAGAGGGAGCAGCAGGTAAACAGAGAAAGGGGGAGGGTGATTAATGACTAATGGAACACTCTAATAAATACATAAATTAGGGGTGTTATTGTGAATTTGATGTACTATTAGAAAAAGCGGTGGAGGAGGTGGACAGAGATGGGAAGATGGATGGAGAAGGAGAGGAGGATGGAGAGGACGAGGAAGTGTTGTGAGAGGGGGGGGCAGATTTAGGAGATGGAAAGAAAGACCGATGGGCGGAAGGAGGAAGTGGATAGAGAGACGAGAGATGAGGCAAGAGGGGATGAACTGACATAAAACTGGGATGAATAAATATCCGGGCAACGCCGGGTTTACAGTTAGATAAAGGTTTATGCGACAATGGGCGTGTTCATCTGAAAGATATTACAGAATATTTCCCTATGGTTAGATGTGGCATATAAAGTCTCGATAACTAGAGTGTTGTTCTTGACGTCTACACATGACAAAATTCGTTGCTTAATATAGATGTCTCCACCAAATTTCATCTAGTTGGAATTTCATCTTGAACCATGGACCTTGCCGTTGGTGGGGAGGCTTGCGTGCCTCAGCGATACAGTTAGCTGTACCGTAGGTACAACCACAATGGAGGGGTATCTGTTGAGAGGCCAGACAAACGTGTGGTTCCTGAAGTGGGGCAGCAGCCTTTTCAGTAGTTGCAAGGGCAACAGTCTGGATGATTGACTGATCTGGCCTTGTAACAATAACCAAAACGGCCTTGTTGTGCTGGTACTGCGAACGACTGAAAGCAAGGGGAAACTACGGCCGAAATTTTTCCCGAGGGCATGCAGCTATTTACTGTATGATTAAATGATGATGGCGTCCTCTTGGGTAAAATATTCCGGAGGTAAAATAGTCCCCCATTCGGATCTCCGGGCGGGGACTACTCAGGAGGACGTTGTTATCGGGAGAAAGAAAACTGGCGTTCTATGGGGCGTGGAATGTCAGATCCCTTAATCGGGCAGGTAGGTTAGAAAATTTAAAAAGGGAAATGGATAGGTTAAAGTTAGATATAGTGGGAATTAGTGAAGTTCGGTGGCAAGAGGAACAAGACTTCTGGTCAGGTGACTACAGGGTTATAAACACGAAGTCAAATAGGGGTAATGCAGGAGTAGGTTTAATAATGAATAGGAAAATAGGAATGCGGGTAAGCTACTACAAACAGCATAGTGAACGCATTATCGTGGCCAAGATAGACACGAAGTCCATGCCTACTACAGTAGTACAAGTTTATATGCCAACTAGCTCTGCAGATGACGAAGAAATTGAAGAAATGCATGATGAAATAAAAGAAATTATTCAGGTAGTGAAGGGAGACGAAAATTTAATAGTCATGGGTGACTGGAATTCGAATGTAGGAAACGGGAGAGAAGGAAACGTAGTAGGTGAATATGGATTGGGGCTAAGAAATGAAAGAGGAAGCCACCTGGTAGAATTTTGCACAGAGCACAACTTAATCATAGCTAACACTTGGTTTAAGAATCATGATAGAAGGTTGTATACATGGAAGAACCCTGGAGATACTAAAAGGTATCAGATAGATTACATAATGGTAAGACAGAGATTTAGGAACCAGGTTTTAAATTGTAAGACATTTCCAGGGGCGGACGTGGACTCTGACCAGAATCTATTGGTTATGACCTGTAGATTAAAACTGGAGAAACTGCAAAAAGGTGGGAATTTAAGGAGATGGGACCTGGATAAACTGAAAGAACCAGAGGTTGTACAGAGTTTCAGGGAGAGCATAATAGAACAATTGACAGGAATGGGGGAAAGAAATACAGTAGAAGAAGAATGGGTAGCTTTGAGGGATGAAGTAGTGAAGGCAGCAGAGGATCAAGTAGGTAAAAAGACGAGGGCTAGTAGAAATCCTTGGGTAACAGAAGAAATATTGAATTTAATTGATGAAAGGAGAAAATATAAAAATGCAGTAAATGAAGCAGGCAAAAAGGAGTACAAACGTCTCAAAAATGAGGTCGACAGGAAGTGCAAAATGGCTAAGCAGCGATGGCTAGAGGACAAATGTAAGGATGTAGAGGCTTATCTCACTAGGGGTAAGATAGATACTGCCTACAGGAAAATTAAAGAGACCTTTGGAGATAAGAGAACCACTTGTATGAACATCAAGAGCTCAGGTGGAAACTCAGTTCTAAGCAAAGAAGGGAAAGCAGAAAGGTGGAAGGAGTATATAAAGGGTCTATACAAGGGCGATGCACTTGAGGACAATATTATGGAAATGGAAGAGGATGTAGATGAAGATGAAATGGGAGATACGATACTGCGTGAAGAGTTTGACAGAGCACTGAAAGACCTGAGTCGAAACAAGGCCCCCGGAGTAGACAACATTCCATTGGAACTACTGACGGCCTTGGGAGAGCCAGTCCTGACAAAACTCTACCATCTGGTGAGCAAGATGTATGAAACAGGCGAAATACCCTCAGACTTCAAGAAGAATATAATAATTCCAATCCCAAAGAAAGCAGGTGTTGACAGATGTAAAAATTACCGAACAATCAGTTTAATAAGTCACAGCTGCAAAATACTAACTGGAATTCTTTACAGACGAATGGAAAAACTAGTAGAAGCCGACCTTGGGGAAGATCAGTTTGGATTCCGTAGAAATACTGGAACACGTGAGGCAATACTGACCTTACGACTTATCTTGGAAGAAAGATTAAGGAAAGGCAAACTTACGTTTCTAGCATTTGTAGACTTAGAGAAAGCTTTTGACAATGTTGACTGGAATACTCTCTTTCAAATTCTAAAGGTGGCAGGGGTAAAATACAGGGAGCGAAAGGCTATTTACAATTTGCACAGAAACCAGATGGCAGTTATAAGAGTCGAGGGACAAGAAAGGGAAGCAGTGGTTGGGAAGGGAGTAAGACAGGGTTGTAGCCTCTCCCCAATGTTATTCAATCTGTGTATTGAGCAAGCAGTAAAGGAAACAAAAGAAAAATTCGGAGTAGGTATTAAAATCCATGGAGAAGAAATAAAAACTTTGAGGTTCGCCGATGACATTGTAATTCTGTCAGAGACAGCAAAGGACTTGGAAGAGCAGTTGAACGGAATGGATGGTGTCTTGAAGGGAGGATATAAGATGAACATCAACAAAAGCAAAACGAGGATAATCGAATGTAGTCGAATTAAGTCGGGTGATGGTGAGGGTATTAGATTAGGAAATGAGACACTTAAAGTAGTAAAGGAGTTTTGCTATTTGGGGAGCAAAATAACTGATGATGGTCGAAATAGAGAGGATATCAAATGTAGACTGGCAATGGCAAGGAAAGCGTTTCTGAAGAAGAGAAATTTGTTAACATCGAGTATAGATTTAAGTGTCAGGAAGTCATTTCTGAAAGTATTTGTATGGAGTGTAGCCATGTATGGAAGTGAAACATGGACGGTAAATAGTTTGGACAAGAAGAGAATAGAAGCTTTCGAAATGTGGTGCTACAGAAGAATGCTGAAGATTAGATGGGTGGATCACATAACTAATGAGGAAGTATTGAATAGGATTGGGGAGAGGAGAAGTTTGTGGCACAACTTGACCCGAAGAAGGGATTGGTTGGTAGGACATGTTGTGAGGCATCAAGGGATCACCAATTTAGTATTGGAGGGCAGCGTGGAGGGTAAAAATCGTAGGGGGAGACCAAGAGATGAATACACTAAGCAGATTCAGAAGGATTTAGGTTGCAGTAGGTACTGGGAGATGAAGAAGCCTGCACAGGATAGAGTAGCATGGAGAGCTGCATCAAACCAGTCTGAGGACTGAAGACCACAACAACAACAACAAAATGAACTACATAATAACCAGCTGAAAAATGCCTCTGTTGGAGCACAATAAAGGCAAATATGATAATGTTTAAAAGTCTCTGACAGAAAAGTGGGCAACCAACTGCCTGAGTCCTCATTCCACCTTCCTCACCAAAAATTCTGGAAGCTTCACAGGACAAGTGACCTTGTTATGTAAGAAATTTACCAAGGAAAATTTCGGTTCTGTTGAGATAAAAATTCAATAAATAGCAGATTGTGTATTAGAACTTTAGAAATGCCTTTAAAAGTGCACTTTTGTGAATGAGATCCGCCAGACACGAATAATTAGTTTCGTATGACATATATGACGAAACTCCAGAATCGGCAGGTTAACTTTGCGAAATTATTGATGCTGATCGACGACTACACTGTCTGAGAAAAGGTGACAACACCTGCATTGAGGGTGAGCGACTACGGTAGACAAGCAGTGGGGGATGCTCAGTTCGCAAACACCTCGTTAGGGAATCTGGACAGCTTCACTACCTGCTGCTCCCTTGTAGGAAACCCCACGGTAGGAAACCCCACGTAGCCCTTCATTCGATCCCTGCGAAACCCCTTCATTTCAGCAGGATAATGCACGACCGCATGTTGCAGGTTCTGTACGGGTCTTTCTGCATACAGAAAATGTTCGATTGCTGCCCTGGCCATCACATTCTCCAGATCTCTCACCAATTGAAAACGTCTCGTCAATGGTGGCCGAGCAACTGGCTCGTCACAATACGCCAGTCACTATGAAAGGTGGCTTTCATTTGTGACATTCATTTCGCAGATTATTCTGCATATTTGGAGTAAATAAACCCATATAATGGTTAATTAGTCTTATTATGTGGATTAGAAAGAGAGATACGTGATGATTAAACACATGTCTGAAATAATACGGGCTTTGGTAGTAATAATATTTAGTTGCATGCTGTAGGTATAAGCAAAGTAAATTTGCCAGTGGAGGCGAGAAGTGGTCGGGCACAGCCGGGGAGGCGAAGGCCGGCGAGCGCCGGAAGAGCATTGTGCACGGACCGGGGGGTCCCAGGGGATGCGGCCGCTGACCGGCAAGCATCAAAAAGAACACCGCCGGGTGCCAGGTGAGAGAGAGAGGAGAAATGTCGAGCAGACAGAGAGCGTCCAACGTACGCGCCGGCGCCGCCCAGTCGCGCGCTGTTTTAGCGGCAAATGGGCTGAGCTCTGATTGGGCAGTTCATAAGAAAGTGCGGGAAACGCAGAGGGTCAACGCCCGCTGTTTGAACAGAGAAATTTTTGGATAGATGGAGAAATTGTATCACTCCGCGAGGGAGATGTGGGAGACCTTTGCAGCGTCGGGATTGGCTGGTTTGAGTTTGGTGGCAAGATTGTCGCAAGAGCATCGTGCAGAGAGCGACAGGAGGCAGAGCGTCTTGTGCTGTGAAAGCGGACGGTCGCAAAGTTCGGTAGCTCTCAGATAGGGACTTAGATTCTGAATACTGTGCTGTGTATGATCTAGAGTCTGCAGCTACAGTAGGACATCAGCGTCCACGATAGGCATTGCATTGACTACTAATATAATTGCAGTTGATTCCGCCTTATAGGCTGGCAGTCACCACTGAACGTAGTCAACCAGTGCACAGAGCTATCACACTGGTATAGCACGTTAGTACAAGACACACTGGGCTGCACCTTAAAGGTTGTTGAGCCAGTCTTGAAGCGTTGTATACCATTTAGAGGAAATATAGGGCTTGTGGTATTAGCAGTTTCTGGGTAGTTTATTCTGCTCAAGATATTTGAGAGACTTATCTTAATTCAGCGACTTCGCAGCTGCAGTCGTCATCCCAGCAGTATCGACGGAGCCAGCACGCTGGTAAACGGTGTTGTAAAACTTGCAGCAGCGGCAGTAAAGTTCAGAAATAGTTGTTGGATCGTGTCCATGCCATCCACTGAGCATCCATGCAGTTTTGCTTACGATTCGTTATTGGTTATTTGTCATTTTGCATGTTGTTTGGTTTGTTTCTTGGTGGTGGTGTAAGAAGTGCGTATTATTTCAGACACAAAAGAGATTATAGGACTGCAGTCAGATCGCATTTACCAATTGCTTACCCAGGGGCATAATTTAACTTCGCATCAACTTAACATTAAGAGCTGAGAGCCAATCTTACCAGTGTAGTATACGTAAGAACAGTGTACAATTTGCTTAATTTGTTTTCATTCATGATTTGTTCAATATGGTCTAATTTCTATCGTGGGATAGTTATTTACAATATCGCTTTTGATTCAGTAGTAGGTGGTAGTTAGCCGTCACTGTCACATTAACATATCTTATTTAATTTCGTCTACTACCCCATAAGAAGTCCTTTACAACTACTCTTCATGAACTGTGGTATCGTGTTGAAGCTGCATGGGCAGCTGTACGAGTACACGTCATCCAAGCTCTGTTTGACTCAATGCGCAGGCGTATCAAGGCCGTTATTACGGCCAGAGGTGGTTGTTCTGGGTACTGATTTCTCAGGATCTATGCACCCAAATTGCGTGAAAATGTAATCACATGTCAGTTGTAGTATAATATATTTGTCCAAGGAATTCCCGTTTGTCATCTGCATTTCTTCTTGGTGTAGCAATTTTAATGCCCAGTAGTGTACTTGCTGCGGAAAATGACAACACAAACAAACCAGTGATAAAATACACTGCCTAGGGTTCTTTAAGTTACTTTAAATCAATAACGAAAGGCAGACGTATCGTAAGGATGACCACCACATAAAAATTATTCAGGTATTATATATAAAAAATGATGTTTAGCATACCGTACACTGATTTCCTTCAATCAGTAAGAAATGTAAAGGCGGTAAATGATCAGTGTTACAATGACACAAAAATAACTCGTTTTGGAACACGAATGGTTCCTCCTACATGTCACTGGGTCCTCTCTAATGCTGGAACACAATACGTCGCGGACTGTTGCTCACCTCCTCTGTAGCGGCCCGGAGACATGGAAGTACGGAGTGCTGGAAACTCTGCAGCCGCATAGCTTTTTATTAACATAATTACTGCCAGTAAAGCAAGCGCAGGTTAATTAAACGAGCTACTATTACGAGAAGAGCAAGCTCTGTGCCCTGGGAGATAATACTGCTGAGAACCCGTCGCTGCGTTTCCCTTCCCTCTTTTCCTTTGCTGTCCTGCTGCGTACTTCTGTTCTTTGTCTCATCTTGTCTGCTACTCTCCAGTAGCCGCTGCGTGTTTTGTCCCTTCAAAACGGAAAGCTCTTCCCGCGTGGCCCTCGCGTCGCAGGCACCGCCATAACTCTAAATTTCACTACGCCCATCTTTTTCAGCTGCTACGTAACGAGAGATACAGTTTAGTACTCTCTCGAAACTTCGTGGTCTTCCGATCCCGCCAGGGACTCCCCTAATCGAAATTTTACAGCGAATCCGCACGTAAATTCCCGATCAGTCATAAAAACCTGCTCATCTGTGAAGTATGTTTCTGTTCCCTCTACTTCCCCCTCCCCTCCTCACCACCCTCTGCAGACACCCTTCCGCCATTAATTGATATCATGGAGTCGGCTGTCCTCTAAGAACGGCGCGTGACCGTAAAAAAGTTAATTGCCCAGAGTTTTGCCTCCTTGCCGATCCTAATAAAAACTCCTCCGTTTTAATAACCTTTTAACAGCCCTCGTACCGTTCCACAGGCAGGGCTGAGCTGCGAGATAGAATCTCTAAAAGTTCTACAGAGTGGCAAGTCTGCCTTTTCAGCGAGAGCACGCGTTTGGAAATTTTCCCGCTGTTTTAATTAAACATCGTTGTCATCTACCGGCTGCTCTTTATTTTAGCGACAGACCTGTGCGTCTCATCTACAGTTCACAGATGAAAAATCATTTTGCCTGAAAGCGTCGAGCGAGTCGGTACAGACGCACTCATAGATGCTATCTCTGGACAGGAAACATTACTTGCCGTCCAGTGTCCTAGTTGAGTTAGCAATGATAGGGAAGGATATATGTAGCGTCTTCGTTCAAGAATCATCCCAGATTTAACCACAAGTGAATTTAGGGAAACCATGGAAATCCCTGGGAAAGATACTGGTGGGTGACTATAGCCTCACTCCTGTCGATTATACCTCTTGGGATACTCTACAAGCTAATTTTACACAAGACAAGTTCGCCCCACTAAGAACAACTCGATGAGTTCTGGCTATTACGGAATTCTGAATCCAGTGGCACAGATGGTCCTCTATTGTACAAGCTCGTATTTTATTCATTAAACACTATTGGAATATGGCATTATCTTGGGTGTCGTTATCTGCTCTTTTATCAATAAATTTTTCCGTATTGCACGGGGTTTCTTGAGGTCTGAAGTTGTATTAAAAACATTGCTAAACATTTTTGTAACAACACTTGTTGGCACGGCGCGAATCCGCGACATGCTGCCTCATCAGAGACTTTACAGTTGCATGTAAGTACATTTTTATTTGTGGTTTCTTCTGGAGTATGGCGTGGTGTATTTGCTTTGTGTGGTAGTGAGTGATGTGCCAAAATTTATTCCTTTCGAGAAATATTTATTTAATCCAGTGGGTGTCTTAAGTAACTTGTACGTTTAAATCATCTCAGTGGTGTTTTATCTTTCATTTTTGCTGGATATATACCTGTCTGCACACAGTGCACAAGAACAAATACATCAACACTCGACGCTTTCACATCAATTTGTTTACGTAACGAAGATTCCCAGCTGCTGAGATAAACCATATTCCAGTCTGGCATTAGCTGCCGCAGCGGTCGCACGCTCCTCAAGTTTGCTCCGTGAACGTTCAGTGTTTACGTCAGTGTTTTCGTGTTTTGTGCTCGTTTATTAACGTTTTGCACGTGAATTAAGCGTTATCAATTGAGCATTTGGTCTTCTTTCGTGTCATCTTTCTACGAAGTGCCGTTGGGATTTCGGCGTTGTCCGAGATTTCTTCGCTGCAGAACACCATGGCAAACTCCGTGAGAAAAAACACCGTGATTTTCACCTTCGACAAGTACACCCGTCGAGTACAGCCCTCTGCACTTGAAATACACGACTGGATTACCGAGGTAATTGGCCTTCATTCTGAATCTGTTCATACCATGCAGCTGGACTCTGATGAATACTGCATTTTTGTAAAGTTTAACGATTCCGCGAGTGTAGACCGCTTTCTGGCAAAATTTGGTTATGAAACGGAATTTATACACCGTGATGGTACTAAAAGTACTGTCAAACTCCGGAATTCCGAGTCTGTAATTAGGAATGTTAGGGTTTTGAATATTCCCATAGAAGTAGACAATTCGAGAATTAAAGATGTCCTTTCAAAGTATGGGGTTGTCAGGCAAATAGTCAACGAAAGGTGGGCTTCGCATTTCAAGCTGCAGTGCTTTAACGGCATTCGCTCCGTGGAGATGGAAGTGAAGGCAAACATTCCCTCCCACATCTTTGTTGACGGGCACAAGGCGCATGTTATTTACTCAGGGCAAACCCCTACATGTCATGTATGTAACGAGTCTGGTCACCTCCGTCAGGACTGCCCTCGCCGTGTATTTGTGCTAACAAATAACCTTACGCAACGCCGGAAATTGACACTCAACGATTTGTTGCCAGCCAGTAATACAATAGAGCCAGCGGCGGTCGTGGATCCTGTTACTACCTCTGAAAATGTTGCACTTAATGTTAATGACTTTCCGTCTTTAAAACCTGCATTAACTGCTGAAATTCCGTCCCGTGACAGCGAGATTCCCACAAAAAAGCGTCCTCTAGAGGACACTGAAAGAAATGTTGATGAGGACTCTTCCTGTGAAACACCCGTTGCCAGGAGGCCGAAGCCCAGTCCTGAAGATCTGTTGGAAGTGGAAAAAGGAGATGGAATGAAGGTCGATGTGGCTCCCACTTCCGCACAAGGACTTACACCGCCACGAACAGATAGTGACGCAGTGGGTAGTGATTTTTCACGGAAATGTGACCCTGAGCCTGAGGTCACGGCTGAAAAAACCGCATCAAGTGCACAACCCATACAGTGCGAACCATACGAGGAAGTACCAGGTAAAGAACCTGCTGACTCCGAAGCGCAACGCCGCGCCGAAGGAGGAAATACACAAGCATCACCGCCTCGCCAGCAAAACAACACAACCGACACCACGCCGGAACCAAACATTGACGACTCGCAAGCCACGGCCGTTGCCCCATTTAGCCACCGCCGGCGGCTGCGACAGACACCCGGCCTTGCTGTCGCGCGTCATCAAGCGAAAGTCACACCAGAGAAGAAAGACATGAAGAAAAAGAATATCAAATATGAAGTCATCAGGTCCAACACTGACGAGGAGAAAGAGAATGGCCACAGTGACTTATAGCAATGCATTGTCAGGATTTCAGGATACTTTTCTTCTCAAGCTATTTGTTTAAAAGCAGTGCAAATTTTCTAGGCAGTTAGTACATGTAATGGGCACACAGCTTGTAAAGATCGTGCCTTGTAGGGAAGCACGTTTGCTGCTATAATCATACCGAACCTCATCCCAAATAGCTTCTTCCGGTATGTCTGTGCTGCAAGCTTATAGCATTACTACTATTAACATTAATAAAATACAGTCACCCTTGAAATTGGCAGCACTAAAGGAATTCTTGTACCAGTCCGGAACAGATATCGCGTTGCTACAAGAAGTTGCGATAACGGAATTTCGGATCCCAGGCTTTTTTGAAATTGTTAATGTTTCTACGGAAGCCAATATCGGTACAGCCATTCTTATAAGGGAAGGCATTCCGGTGACTGAAATCGAACGACTAGAATCAGGAAGAGCCATAGGCATAAAACTTTTCGATGTGACAGTGATTAACCTTTACGCCCCATCAGGAACTTCCCACAAATTGGATCGTGCGAAGTTTTTTCAAGATGAACTGATTTATTTACTGAGGAAAAATCCGTGTTCTCTTATACTAGGTGGAGATTTTAACTGTGTTTTAAACCAGAAAGATCAACAACCCAACTTCAACTACTCGCCACAGTTAAAAAAATTAGTAAGTGATCTACACCTTAAGGATGTGTGGGAACTTCAGCACCCGACGTCAGTCGGGTTCACGTATATAACCAGCCACTCCCGCAGCAGACTAGATAGAATTTACGTGTCACCAAATTTGCAAAATTATTTATTAAACGTTGAGACTATTCCAGTGTATTTTAGCGATCACAGTACACTTTTAACTTGCTTTAATCTAAGTGTACAACCAACCCGTCGATTCAGAGGCCAATGGAACTTAAATATCTCTGTTTTAACTGACGAAGAACTGGAACAGGAAATAAGGTTTGCGTGGACTATGTGCCTCCGCACAGTAGACAAGCACCCAACAGTCATAGACTGGTGGACAAGGAGGGCTAAACCAAGGCTGCGGAAAGTTGTCATGCAGTATAGTGCAGCCAGGCACAGGGAGTTGAGGAATACAATGGAGTTTTATTATAAAGTTTTAAGAGACTTGTATCAACAGGCTCATGATGACGTAATTCGTCTAAATGATATCAAAAAAATAAAAGCCAAGTTATTAAGCATTAAACGGCAACAGATGGAGGGACTCAAAATTAAATCGAAAGCCACATCAGTCGTAGCAGATGAAACAGCTTCTCTGTATCACTTGGTGCGACATGCTAAAAACAGACGTCAAACTATAATTGATGAAGTCCAGACGCATACTGGTACGAGGCTCACATGCCAGAAACAAATACTGGACGAAGTCCACAGGTACTATGAAACCTTATATGCCCCTACCACAGTGGAAGATGCAGCTCTCGAGGACTTTCTCACTATTTTAGGTCCACAATTGTCGGGAACAGACAACGCTTACATCCTGTCACCTATTACTAAAGATGAAGCGCATGAGGCAGTGCGTAACTCACCTCTCAACAAATCTCCGGGACTTGATGGCCTCCTTGTGGAGTTTTATGCCCGCTACTGGTCTATAATTGGGGACAAGATCACTTCCATGGCAAATGAGGTCCTGAACGGAAAACCGGTCCCTGCAGAGTTTAAGGAAAGTAAAATAGTACTGATTCCTAAGAGTAAAGGCAAAACCAACTTAAACAATTTTCGGCCTCTTTCGCTACTAAATTCTGATTACAAAATAATTTCGCGTATTATCAACAAAAGACTCTCTGCCTTTTCCAACAAAATATTGAGTCATCACCAATCTTGCTCTCCGACCAGAACGATATTCGAAAGTCTATCTGCATACAGAGACGTCATTGCAATTACCTCAGTGACAAGTATAAAATGTGCTTTAATCTTCATAGATTTCAACAAAGCTTTTGACCGCGTTAGTCATAGATACCTCTTTGCGACGCTGTCAAGAATGGCTTTCCACCCCCAGATTGTGAACATGCTAAGGAATATTGCAACAGGTGTAAATGCGAAAATAGCAATCAATGGCCAAACATCTAAACCCATACAGATAAGGCGAGGGGTTCCACAGGGCAGTCCCTTATCAATGTTTTTATTTTCAGTATCTTTAGAGCCCTTCCTCCGCACTGTCCACGAAAGATTAACAGGCATAACATTGAGTGGTGAGAAAACTGTCATACGAGCTTATGCTGATGACGTGGGCGTTGTAATAAGGAATAAGGAGGAGACAGTTACACTGGAAAGAGAAATCCAAAGATATTGTCTAGCGTCAGGAGCGACAGTAAATGAAAACAAAAGTCAAATATTGAATCTACGGGGCCTAGATCACCTTCGACTGGCATGGGCAAAACAAGACAACAAACATAAAACTTTGGGAATCACCTTAATGGCATGTCCGATGCGGATGGCTGCTTTTAACTGGACGGAAACTAGGAGGAAAGTTCATGGTGCTGTAATGGAGAACATCCATCGAACTATGGACCTGGTGCAAAAAGTCAGATTCATCAACTCCTGCGTTTTGTCTAAAGCGTATTTCACTGCGCAGGTATTTCCAATCCCTAAACTAGTAGCGTAAGGGATCATGTCCACTGTTACCAATTATTTATGGAGAGGAGACATATTCAGGGTTGGTGCGACTACGGTTATACTGGATGTCAGAAACGGGGGCCTCGGTTTGGTGCATATTGGCAATAAAGCGTCTGCTCTGTTCCTCAAACGGACTTTCCATATACTCAGAGAACTTCCACAATGTATAACCGCAAAGCTCTTTGAGGCTGTGACACCCCATAGCCTGCAAGCACCGATTGATGTGCGAAGGATTAATGCCCGTCTGCAGTATGTGAGGAACTTTTTCCTCGAAGCAAGTTATCTTAGCGACGAAATCAGAAGCAACACACGTATCACAGCGCGCGACATCATACTTGAAAGGAAGTTAAATGAGGGTAGAAACAAAATTGAAACGAAATTCCCAAATTGTGACTGGAAAGCTGTATGGCGGAACATCAACTATGCCGGGCTATCTACAGACGCTATTTCCGCATGGTACAAAACAGTTAATAATGTCATCAGCACCAACGAGAGACTATATGGGATCGGTTTAAACCAGACACATCTTTGTGGAAAATGCAATCTGGTGGATACACTCAGCCACAGATTCACCTGTGGTGGCAATGTGCATAACTGGAATTGGATCAGGCAACAAATCGCCTTTCTCACCAGATCCGCTACGCAATATATAACGCCGTCGCTCCTCCTGAGACCGGACATGACATACTTTCCGAAATTAAAAACCAACGCCATTAGCTGGTTACTGGGAAAATATGTTAGTTATGTCATCCACACACTTGGGTCGGACAACGAGATAGAATTCCGCGTTTACATGAAGTGTGAATATGCAAAAATCAGCACGTATCGCAACCACAAGAAGCACTATGGCAACATGCTGGAGATTATTTTTGAAAGAATGGGTGTTGGTTAAATATGTGAAACCACTACAACCTTGAACGAGAACGAACAGAAGAAAAATAAAAGTCACTTGGTTCCTTATTATTATTTACTTTAACCTTGCTTCCGGAACTTTTTTTTTTTTAATGTGTTTAATTGGATTGTATTTAAACTGGTTCATAGTCAAGAAAACTGGTATTAAATATGCTATTATTTTTTATTCAATGGACAGTTTACAAATTAAACAGTGAATTCAACTTTGTAGACAAACCCACTGATTGGGTGACAATAATTTGCACCTAGAATAATCTCAGTTATCTTGAGCAAAGTTTATACTGTAACCACTTTTAAAGTTTGTTTTACCATTATTACTGTATTAGACATATTTAGCATATAAATAGTTTAAAACTGGTTCTTTTTTTTAATGTTGCAAATGGTTTAATCATTAATTGTACTGTTGAATACTTGAAATGTATGTTTTAGTAAAATACTAAAAAAAAAAAAAAAAAAAAAAAAAAAAAGTGGTCAGCTTGACAGACTGTCAATCCTAAGGGCCCGGGTTCGATTCCCGGCTGGGTCGGAAATTTTCTCCGCTTAGGGACTGGGTGTTGTGTTGTCCTAATCATCATCATTTCATCCTCATCGACGCGCAGGTCGCCGAAGTGGCGTCAAATCGAAAGACCTGCACCAGGCGAACGGTCTAACCGACGGGAGGCCCTAGCCGCACGACATTTCCATTTTTAACACCTTTCTTCCTCAGTTAACTTTGTATTAATAAAACAAGCACTCCACTCTGGAGAAACTTCTCAAGAAATTTAAGCTATTACTCTCTAGTTCATCTTTTATCAACCTTTTACCATGCACTGTAGCATGAACTACGAGGGTATTTAACTAAATAATGCCCCACAATTTTTTTAAAAGCAATTAATATACACAAACAAACGTCCCTGTAGGTGCTTCACATTTGATGTTTTTCTGTGGGCCGGTGAAGTTTCTAACTTTTCTGGCAGATGGCGGAGCCGTAGTGCAGCGTCAAAATAGCGTCTACATACGACTCACGTTACAAGCAGCCTACTGTTACTGAATTCCTGTGTGCAGAAAAAGGAACCGTAACGAATGTCCATAAACGTTTGTGTGCAGTGCATGGCGATGCTACAGCTGATAAGAGTACAGTTGGGCGATGAGTAAGGAAACTTACAGCCTCAGGAAATGCAGAAACAGAGTTGCATGATCAGGCACGCTCGGGACGCCCTGTCACAGCCACTGCTCACATGCTGAATCGTGCGGATGCCATTATTCGTGCCGGCTGGCGCATCACAACTCGACAATTGACTCTACAGTTGTCGGTCAGCATTGGAAGTGCGTCTGTAATGATCGAGATTCTCAGATATTCAAAGCGTTGCTCACGATGGGTTCCACGAATAATCACAGCGTACCACAAGATTTAAAGAAAGGCAATTTCTTCAGAATTGCTGCAGCGTTTTGAGGCCGACGGAGAGATTGCAAGTAGGCTGTTTATGTTTTCTTATTGGCAACGTTACGTAGCGCTCTGTATGAAAATCACTGGCTGTGCTAGTAGGCTGTTTATGTTTTCTTATTGGCAACGTTACGTAGCGCTCTGTATGAAAATCACTGGCTGTGCTAGTAGGCTGTTTATGTTTTCTTATTGGCAACGTTACGTAGCGCTCTGTATGAAAATCACTGGCTGTGCTGTGTGCAGTCTGTGGCTAGTTTGCATTGTTGTCTGCCATTGTAGTGTTGGGCAGTTTGCTGTTAACAGCGCGTGGCGTTGCACAGTTGGAGGTGAGCCGCCAGCAGTGGTGGATGTGGGGAGAGAGATGGCGGAGTTTTGAAATTTGTAAGACTGGATGTCATGAACTGCTATATATATTATGACTATTATGGTAAATACACTGTTTGTTCTCTATTAAAATCTTTCATTTGCTAACTATGCCTATCAGTAGTTAGTGCCTTCAGTAGTTTGAATCTTTTATTTAGCTGGCAGTAGTGGCGCTCGCTGTATTGCAGTAGTTCGAGTAACGAAGATTTTTGTGAGGTAAGTGATTTGTGAAAGGTATAGGTTAATGTTAGTCAGGGCCATTCTTTTGTAGGGATTATTGAAAGTCAGACTGCGTTGCGCTAAAAAATATTGTGTGTCTGTTTAAGCACAGTCATGTACAATTGTTCAAAGGGGACGTTTCAAGATTCTCTACGAGGAACACACTTTGAAGATGACGAGAGTCTCAGTCATGCAGCGAAAACATGGCTACGCCTTCAGGATGACAGCTTTTACCAGCAGGGAATAGATGCTCTTCCACAACGTTAGCGTACGGCCATAGAACAAACATAATGGAGACTTCGTAGATAATTGAACATGGACAAGACATGTTGATGTATGTTGTCCTAAAATTCTGACTTTTAACAGTAAATATGTTGTTAGAAAAAAAGTGGGGTATTACGTATTGAACGACCGTCATATATAGTCCTTCATACATGTCGATTAGGTGTCCCTTGTCCATTTTATGTCATGTATGATCATTCACGGTATTGCGAATTGGGTGGCCACTGTCCATAATATGGGTGGCTGTTGCTAATTTACGCTGTCTCAGTAATGCTCCTGCTCCTGGTAAACCCGATTTTCACCGCGAATTCTTTTTTGCAGCCTGACATCTCCAGTCCAGGTATTGCCTGTATTCTGTTGCATGATTAGCAGGGAGCCCGCCGGTCGATGACGTAATCGTCGAAAGCTCTTTGGGGAACCTAAATTTTCGGTGCATGGGCTGGAGGCGTTGCCTGTTCGCTTTGACTTAGAAGGATTTAAATTCTATCTGAAGTACAAAAGCTTTCATTTCGAAACAGACAACAAGACCCTCAGTTGGGTCTCGATCCATCCTCACAAAACCGGACCAATAGCTTCTAGAGCGGTGAGAATTTCGGAATTTCGTTTTTCGATTAGTCACGTGAAAGGGGAGTGACAACCAAACTGCAGACGCATTGAGTCGAGTTTTTAAGCAAGGATAGTATGTGGAAGAACCACTGCAGGAAGAACGGGAATTTTGAGTTCGCTAGTGCCATTCTGAAAGAGATAGCCGCCCTTTTTCAAGATCTTGGTGAGACGCAACGCCAGGATCAGTGGATTAGTAATACTTAAGATCCGTCTTCCCCACGTCTTGGTCCCTGTAGTTTTCTTTTATTTCCATTTTCTCTCTTGCAGGGATCTTTAAAACCTTTATGAAGATCAAGCAACATCTTACTTGGTCTGTTTCACTTCTGACGTGAGAAAACTGTTTGGACAGGGTCAGCAGTGTAAGGCAGCTAAATCTAATTCCAGTGACCATCGAGTTATTTTACGTTTTAATAGGGGAGAGAGGCCAATGAACAAATTTTTGGTGGGTTATGTAGTGCCACTTCCGAAGCCTAAACGGGGAATAGGTACTCTCAGGTAATAGTGCATGTGTTTACATGCTTTGCTTGGCTGGTGCCAGGCTGGCGCGTGGTAACATGTTTGATCATTTTCCATACGAGTAACGTTTTTTACCATTCAGGACCATCTAAAATCCTTGTCAGTGGTAATTCAAACAGCTTTACATCACGACAGTTTCAAAAATTCTGTTTTGCGAATGTCATAAACCACATTATCACCATTTTGTATTGCCCTCAAACCTTTCTCGCTGCGCGAGTTAAAAGAAACCTGAATTCCGCACTCAGTATCTGTCATAGTCAAGTTCAAGGTAACTGGGATAATTCCATCGAGTGGTTAAACTTCGCATTCAGTGCTGCCGTACACGAGTCCCATAAGACTCACGTTTGCTTACGAGTAAATTGTCCAATATCTAATTTCTGGTCTACTACCGATTTTCTTTCAGAGAATGTAGACCCAGATACTCTTAAACAAAAGCGGAAGGGCGTGATTAATAACATTCGCCTAGCACATCGGCAAGAGGCTCGAAGATATAATCGAGGTAGGCATTTTGATGAGAAAAAATATATATATATATATTTATGTATATATAATAAATATTTATTATGTAAAAAATGAATGGATGAAAATGGGGAAGAAATGGCTTTAAATATTTTTGTTATTTACTTTTTCAGTACGAACTTTGTTGTAGAACCCTTTTTTTTACGTGTGGTAATAAAAATTCATTTAGACAGAATTAAGCACATTTAAAATTACGTGAACTTTAGCAACCCTCTCATGCTGATAAATTAAAACTAACTGATTAATAACATTTATGACCTATTATATACTACGATGACTAACTACTCAAATGTCCTGTTATTTAAAAAAAAAAAACACTAACAACAAGCTAAAGATAGATACAGACAAAAAAAGTCTACTCATTCATATAATGCTACGTCACAGGTTCCTCTCTCTCTCAGCTCTCGAGGAAGACGACAAAGAATGCACATTATGTAGTGCTATTTATAGTATTGCTGATAATAAATATCTCTTTGTAATCTTACAACATTATTTTCCTCTGTGGCTATATTTTTCATTTTTTCATCGCAGATACTAACATATTTCGTAATTACATTATGAGTATAGAAATATTACAATCATAAATACATCGAGAAT
Source organism: Schistocerca piceifrons (assembly GCF_021461385.2). Classification (NCBI taxonomy): domain Eukaryota; kingdom Metazoa; phylum Arthropoda; class Insecta; order Orthoptera; family Acrididae; genus Schistocerca; species Schistocerca piceifrons. The sequence continues at coordinate 211,891,576 of NC_060141.1, forward strand.
ATTATTACAGAAAATATTACAATAATAACCAACGTCCTTTATACAAAATTAAATAATATTTTTTGTTAAACAATTACAATACACACGAATTGCCTCATAGCGCCGTACATAGTACAATTAAATGTCATTTCATTTTATTAACAGTGTGTGTGCTGCCTGGGAACGTTACAGCATCCGCCCTTGTGGGTGATTTGTGACCGCGTGCTTATTAGGAGCATGTGGGCACACTGTAAGCGGGTCAAAAGACCTCAAATGAATTACCCTCGCGAGTCATGGGTCACTGTGAGATTACTGACATGCCCAGCTCTTTACGTTTTCTGCCAAACAACTTGAAAACGGCGAAAAAACATAGTCCCCTTAAGCTAGGTAAAAGTGGAGCCATGTAGGGGATATAGTTCGGCTAGCTGGTGTTCAACTCACTCTCCGTGTATGCGATTGCAGTCTCTCTCGGCGTTGAAAAATTTGGTGCTGGACTGTGATTCGAATTCGTATCTCCTCTTTCGAGGATCTTAATCTCTCGGAGCAGTATAGTTCAATCATTTCGTTCCTGTTCCCAAGACTGCAATCTACTCTAGTTCTCCTCCAAAGGTAAGTATGTGGGTCTGATTCCTGATCCAGTACAAAAATATTCATAACTTCATTTCAAGCTCTAACAAGTGCACCCCACCTGCTAGTGAAAATTAACGTGCATTTTCAATGTCTGTTCATGTGTTGACAACAATCGCAACAGATGTCGTTATTTCTGGTCAAACATGCACACATCTTACTGTTGGTGAGTAAGCAAGTGATACTTAAGCTATATTCGTGGATCCACGGTAGATGTCCTGTTCTATTGTCGCTAAGGCACAAAAGTTTGTATCCTTATTTTAGATTCAAACACCTATCGGCTCGTAAATAAAAAAAAAACGTACGTAACATTTGATTTTTCTTAGTCAACAATCCGATTACGTGTTGGGTTCGTATCTCCGTCACAAAACTTCACATCATGCACTTCATCTTTAAATGCATTCACACTTTGTTACTTCAGAATAGAGGTATATCAGACATCTTTCGTGGTTAGCTAATAGGGACCAAAAGGTCTTGATAGGAGTAACGGTTAATTACAAAAATTGTCGTCTTTTATTTTCAAGTTTACATTTGGTTATTGGTATTGGCAAAACTTTCGGTAATTCACGACTCTTCATGGCAAGTCATCAATACAATGTGATTAGATTAGATTAGATTAATTCTTGTTGCATAAATCATAAATACCACATTTCGTAATGATGTGGAACGTGTCATTTTAATGAAAGATTTCTTTACATACCTTGATTCAATTTCCTTAGAACAATTGGTTACACTCTCTCTCTCATTCTTTTTTATTTCTCTCTCTCTCTCTCTCTCACACTATCTTTCTCTCTCTCTCTCTCTCTCTCTCTCTCTCTCTCACACACACACACACACATACACACACACACACACACACACACACACACACACACACACATTCCTTTTTTTATCATTATGTGTTTGTTGTGCTCAAATATTGGCGAGGCACGAAAACGCCTGTGAATGAGTTTCTTAGCTTTGAACACACTTACGAAAGAAATATAAATCCAACTGAGAGTTACTGATTTATGATGCTTAGTTTGCAGTCAGTTCTGAGTATTGTTAGTAACTACGCTCCAGTACCTAAACCGCGTTACAGAAATGCAAATCAGACGCATTACGTACTCCAGGCCGTAGCAGCCGCGACTTCGAGATACCAGCTATGGTCACTTCCCAGCCCGCTGTATGATCACATCCGTTCGTCTTCTTCCTGCTGGTACTGCAACTGAGATTTGGCAACAAGGCAACGTATGTTTGGGAACTCTGTGATCCTGGTATGCACGGAATTAAGCCTCAAAGTTGACTTGATTTCACCTGCCATTTCCATTGAATAATCTGAGGTATTATCGCTTGAGGTGTAACAAAAGATTGTAAATTTACGGTTTTCAGCCCAGGAAAGTCGTTGCAGGTGGAAATCGCAACTAATCTCGTCCTTTAAATAGCGGTTTACGAGTTGTAGCCACTATTGGCCTCGTAAGACGAAGATAAGATACATACCTCTTCGCCAGCACTGTGTTAACGTGCTCACCTGTGAAAAAGCGTCTGTTACGGTTCGCGCTTCCAGTCTCACAGATTGTAACGTTTTTATCCCTTCTGTGAAAGAGCTACACGCAGTCAGATCAAACATCAATAAGGAAATTGCAAGAAAATACTTTAGGCTCATAGTGCAACGGTGCTAACAAGCAAATTTTGGGTTTCTAGGAATACATAACTATATTTATGAAATGCCACATTTGCATACCTCATGAGTATGACACAGCATACCAATTAAACGCAGACCCAGTGAAATTCTAAGTGAGTAGTATTTTACTAATTCGTGTCGATAGAGGCACGCTTGTGTACAGATACTCAGTTTTATTAAAACAGACATTCGTCATAAGGTTATCGTAGGTAGTTTTATTTCATTTCTTATAATACAGTGCATAATTTTCGTAAGGTTTCCTTTAGTGTTGTTAAAACAATAGTAAACATGAGAGAGAAATTAATCATCAACGACATATGCGAATTCTCTGATGTTATCTGTAACAGTCTGACAATGCACATGCAGTTTATTGATTACATGCATCTAGAAAACTTGTTCTGAGTTAAGGCTGTCAAACAAGGTTTGAAGAAGAATAAAATGCCACTACCAGACGGCAGCTAATGTAGAAAATACTTTTCTGACATATTATGGCATGATGCGCTCTCCCTACACACCTCGGAGATGCATCTGCTGCCTGGCTGTCTATTAAACCTGAAAAGAACACAATGTCGCAGACGTTAGCCATTTTTCCACATGCGACTACTTTGGGTTGAGAAGTGAAGGGAATTGTGTTCAAAGTTGCATTAGATAGATATCTTCAGCAGACAGCAGAATTGCGTTTTATAAAAGGTAGCAGTGATTGAGCTCGCCACATCTTAGCTACATTGCGCGACACTTACCGTTACGCTACTAGCTGACACATAGCTACGATACCTCCAGAGCTCAACAACAATTCCTCCAGAACCTTTGCATTCCACAGCGCTGTGAGATAATGCACACCGCCGGGTCTTGACTTCTGAGAGACAAACAGTTACAACTTTTCTTTTGCACTGAACGATGTTATCTACAAACAGATAGCACAATAGAATAGCTCAAGTGGAAAGGAACACTTCCTATTTCAATTTCTGCATTCTACACTGTTGACAGTTCAGTGTAGGTGGCAGTTACGTGATTTTATTTCGGTGATTACAAAATAGATTCGAATGTATGCACTGGGTAGCCGAGGCAGCCAGTTCGTGGTGATTCGGTCAACCAAGTAAATGAATTTACTGAACATGCTGCAAATTACTACAGGGAGCCTGTGTGTCAGAATTCTCATACAGTGTGGCGCAAAGGCGCTGCGATAGGAAAATGAGTCAGAGAGGAGAGGATTTAGTGGTCTGTTGGACTGATGGTAGGTTCTTATACCTATGGTCTAGGTTCGATTACCACTTCTGTGAATAATTTTATATAGGGAGAGACAGATTCCATTCTCTTCTGGTTACACCAAGTGACGAAGATACAATGGCATTGTGGTCTGAAATTCACATAAAAGATGATATTCCTTCTCTACCAAGTAGACTTTAGGTTGAACCACAATAAAGTCAGGAGTGGTGACATGTAGAATCTCTATCACCAGTAACCTTTCTTATACCAGTTATTTATTTCTAGTGACGAAACAAATGCTATGTGTGGCCACAGGACACTTATTTCATCTATTATCTGAGCTTCTGTATTTCGATAAAATTGCTTCTGAACTGGGAATGCAACTGAGATCGCCCTTAAGGTGGAATTTGATCCCTTCGTGACAATACAGCTCGGCTACAATTTGTTGTTTGTTCAAAACTGCAGATTCCTCAACATCTCCACATATTGCGCGTGAATGGGTTCGAATCCTGGCCAGGCACTAAAGATTTCATTAAGTATTATCAAGCTCTAGCATGAGAACACCTATCTGATTTTTAATGTATTTTCATTTGTCGTCAACATTAACGATATCTGACGTTTTTAATTCTCAGTGAGACACAGAACTATTTGCGAGATGACTGTAAGTTCAAGATGTTATTCCGAGCAGCTGGTGGAGAAAAATTCGGTAGCTGGCGTCTCTTTGTGTGCAGTCAACAACGATATGTGTGGGGCTCTATGCCCAGTGAGCACTAAACCCTTCGTCATATTATTTCTAGTTCAAACATGCACACATGTCGCTGCTGGTGCAACAAACCCGTATTTATCGTTTGTTTTCTCTAGAATATATCAGCGATAAAAATGGAGTCCTGGGAAGGAAAAAATTGATGTTTCGTCTCGTCATTTCAGTTAATACATCTAGCTACTCCCGCGAGTATTAGATTTTTATCTGCCTTTACATACTGAACTTCCTCATATAATTTCTCTCTCTCTTCATCTTCTGCTTGCGACGTCGGTTTCTATACATGAACAACTGTTTCTGAGTTGACTTGCTGTCGATTCGGGTGAGAACAAGCCAGTCACTGAACTGTTCACAGTAGCTCGCTCTCTGTCCTACCTTCCTATTAATAAAGAATCCTACTCCCGTTATACCATTTTCTGTGCTGTTGGTATTACTCTATAGTGGTCGGACGAATAATTTTCGTCTTCTTTCCATTGAACTTCTCCGACCCATACTGTAACTAAATTGCGTATTAGCATTTGCTTTTTCGGATTTTCTAGCTTACGTTAAAACTTCTGACTTTCCATGCCCCAACTGGTAGAACTTTATTCTTTCGTTGGTCAACTATCTTTCTCTCATAGTCACCTCCCCCTACGCAGTTCCTCCCGGAGATCCGAACTGGGTACTAGTCCGGAATCTTTTGCTGAAGGAGAGATGATCATGACAGTTTTTCAATTACTAGTTACATATCCTGTAAATACACATTATGTGTCTCTAATGCTGTGGTTTCCATTGTTTTCTGCATCCTAAGGTCGTCGATCATTGCTGATTCTTCCTCCTTTAAGGGCAGTTTGCCATCGAAAGTACGAAAGAGTGCCCTCAATCTCTGTTCTCTCGTCTGCCCTCTTTGACAAGGCCTTAGCTGAATGAGGGTGTCACATATGTTAGCTGTGCTATTTGGCAATATCGCTCTCTTTTGTGGCTGATCAGGAGGCTGCTATTTGGACCACTTACTTCTGGCACGTTTCCTGCTCTCCAGGTCTGGCTGACAGCTTTGAGAAGCTCCATTAGAAAAAAATTGTCCCGATTTCATCAACATCTGCACATGGCTCCTATGGCTGTGAAGTCGTTATTCCAGGACGGTCACCAAGGAAAATGTCGGACCTCAGCGGGGATTGATAATGAACTTCAACTAATTACTGAGAGTCATGCTGGACATTTTGTGCTTGTGTTCAGCAACGACCTTTGTTCGGAGTGATAACATGTACTGATACTCTTCTGAGTCCCATATAACAGTTGAATACTGTGTTTGTTTTTTATTATTACCTCAGCTGTGGAATCATTTCAGTATAATTATTGTTTGTTGTTCTTAATCTATGCTGATTACTGGAGTGCTTAACTTCTGTTTGCTGCAGAATCCTTGAACATATGAGTTCGAATACAATGACTAGCATGCTTATGTCCACGAATCAGCATGGTTTTAGAAAGCATTACTCGGCCGAAACTCAGCTTGCCCTTTTCTCACGTGATATACTGAGAATTGTGGATGAAAAGTAACTGGCATATTCCGTATTCATGAATTTCCAGAAGACGTTTGACATGGTGCACCATTTCAAGCTAATAACGAAGGTACCAGCATACGGAATAAGTTCACAGATATTTGAGTAGTTCGAAGGCTTCTTAAATGACAGAACACAGTGTGCTGTCATCGACGGCGAGTGTTCATCAGAGATAAGAGTTTTGTCTGGAGTGACTCACGGAAGTGTGATAGCACCTCTGTTGTTCTCTACATACATAAATTATTTCGCTGACAGGGTGGGCAGCAATCTGTGGTTGTTTGCTGATGATGTCATGGTGTACGGCAAGATGTCGAAGTTAAGTGATTGTAAGAAGATACGACTTAGATAAAATTTCCAGTTGGTGTCATGAATAGCAGGTGAGTTAATGCGGATGAGAAGGAAGATTAAATGTTTAATGTTCGTATACAATATTACAATCAAGTCATTTAAATGTCTGGACATAACGTTGCAAAGAGATAAGAGGTGGAACGAGCATGCGAGCACTGTGACAGAGAAGGCGAATGACCGACTTCGGTTTACTGGAAGAATTACTGGAAAGAGTGGTTAAACTGTAAAGGAGGCCGAAAATACGACGCTGGTGTTACCAATTCTTGAGTACTACTCTAGTGTTTGGGATCCGTAACACGTCGGATTGAAGGAAGACATCGAAGCAATTCAGAGGCGGGCTGTTAGGTATGTTACCGGTAGGTTCGAACAACACGCAGGTGTTTTGGAGATGATTCGGAAACTCAAATGAGAATCTCTGGAGGGATTTCGGAACGATTTTACTGCCGCCAGTCACCAACATACATTGCGCATAAGGACCACGAAGATAAGATACGAGAAATTAGAGCTCATACGGAGATATACAGACAATCGTTTTTCCCTCGGTCTGTTTGCTAGCGGAACATGAAAGGAAATGACAAGTAGTGGTACTGGGTACCCTCCGCCACGCACCGTATGGTATCCTGCTGAGTATCTACGAGGGTTGGAACTTTAATAGAGGCAACTATTTATTTACAGCTTGTACAAAATAGATATGTGTTTCAGAGTTTTACTGACCTTCAAAGTAGTCACCAGCATTGTGTATAACCCGTTGCCAGCCATGTGGAAGTCGTACGATACAACAGTGCCAGTTGTGTTGACAGTTCGAGCGGTGCGGTTTATTGCCCGACGAGTTTGTAGCCGTTCTGAAGCGAATGCCGTGAAGTGCTTCCTTCAGTTTAGAAATCGAGTTGAACTCACGAGGGCTTAAGTCAGGGGAGCGCAGTAGGTGGTATAGCACTTAGCAGCCCCAGCAGTCAAACAAATCAGTAGCAGCTTGCACTGTACGTGCTTTAGCATTGTCCTGCAAAATGATGGTCAGGTTCTGCAGAAAGTGTCATCACTTCTGTCTCTAAGCTTGTCGTACACTGTGTTCCAAAAATGAACTCTCCACAAGTTATTCTGTTTACGTACTTCCAGCACGCTGGCGTAATTGCTTGGCAGCAACTTGTGTTAGTCAGTACAGAGGAAAAACAGTCAAAGCTTTACATTTCACTTTTATTTACTTTATGATTAGCTTCGGGTCGGGAACCATTTTCAAGTCATCTTACAGAACAAAAAAACCAAAATTACAACAACGTACAATACAGCTGTTACTAAATTGTTAACTGCAGGTCAGAAATACAGAACATATCATTTAAAGTTATAGGCGGCATATAGTCAAAAATATATTTCCCAAAATATAAAAAAAACACGTCAAGGTAACAAGCACATACGTACAACAAAGTGCAAATGATCAGTTACAGAGTGTATAGGTATATGGAAGTTAACTCCATCCACTGACTTAAGGAAACCTTGCGAAGGGGGCCCTATCAGGCTATAGGAAATATCTTTTTCATTTTTTACAATATTCTCGAATCATAAAAAATACGACAATTAATACAATAACAGCACAAGTCAACAGTGAAATTAATACTTTTAAATTTTTTACCAAAAAAAATAGAACACCTGACATGACCAAAAAAAAGCACAGCAGCGTCACATGTGGTGTGTATGACAAAGATATATGCCATTATTGTGCATAAAATGATTAAATGTGAAAAACAATATTAATAATAAAGCAAAAGAAGTAATATGGCACTGAAAAATATTCATCACTTCCAACTATTTCCAAGGGTGAAAACTTAATCATATCAAATCTTATAGAATTATAAACAATGTAGGCAAAGATGTGTAACCTCCCCCCCTTACTAATCGGCCTATCCTGCTTGCGATGTAAAGTATGACAGTGGATCACGTGTATACATAATGGAATTTTTCTTATTGGATAAGGCCATCTTTCTCGAAGAAGTAATACCGATAAGTCACGGGAAAGTGTACAACCGATCTTGCTAATAGAAAAGTCTACTAAAACTAAAAAGTAATTAAACCGAACAGGGCTAAATTTTGGAAAAATGAAAGTTATTTTGTGCATTCACTTACGAACAACACTGGACAGAAAATGGGTATCACTGATCATGGTTCAAATGGCTCTGAGCACTATGGGACTTAACATCTAAGGTCATCAGTCCCCTAGAACTTAGAACTACTTAAACCTAAATTACCTAAGGACATCACAAACATCCATGCCTGAGGCAGGATTCGAACCTGCGACCGTAGCGGTCGCGCGGCACTGATCATGAATCCAAAAGTTACACTAATAAACGAAACGGAAATAATTACGGTCGCCAGCCCAGGGCGATTCACATCCAAAATCCTGTACAAGATGATGAGAAAGAAACACGTTTATTATTAAACACTGACGTGGCAACTGAAGGTTGTCACGTTTTTTGACACTAATTTTAAGAGAGTATGTAATGATAAAGAAAACTGAGAAGTCACGTTAAGTTTGCCATTAAATTTTGGAAAAGGCAATCGAGTAATGATTTGAGAATATGCACTTAAACTTTATGTTAGTATTGAATTTAATTACTTGAACAATGACTTTCAGAGACCTCAACATAACGTCATCAAAGAAATTTAGAGAAAGGCAAGCTCTTTTTACTTTGCAGTTACTTAATTTTCAAATTGGATTTCATATTATTGTCTGAACAACTGAGCCTTTTTTTTACTGACTTGAACAGAATTAAATACTAGAATACGTACCATACCAATCAGCCATGTGATCCAAGCTATATGTAAACTAAATAAAACTTCTGCACTCTTAATTTGTGCATTTTCTTTAGATTTGGATTTTTTCCAGTGATAGATTCTCAAACTTTGGTTAGCATATAAGGAAAAAAAAGGGAACAAGGACCCTGCTTGGTAACAATGCCTGAGGGCAATGAGGACACAATCACCCTGAATTTAAATGATTATTATTTTAATAAAGTTCATTAATCAACTCACATTCAGTTGTGCTGCTGGTTTAGCCGCTAATACTTTCTACCAATGAACAGTCTTACTTCAGTGCTGTTCGTGCGACGAAGCTCGCAGCCGACGACGAATCTGTGTTGCTGGAACTGCTGCTGTTGTTGAAGATGGTAGCATCTTGTGGGGCCACGGCTAATTACAGGAACGCACAATCGTAATTAATACAGCCTCTTCCACGCGTCCACTGTCCTTCCTCCTGCTACTAGTCATCTGGCCGGCGCATGTACAGTCATGCTCAAAATTATCCGAAAGACCTGAATTGCATTTCGCATGATTCGCATGCAACCGGCATAACGCAGCTGTCTAACAGGTCCTCTAGTCGCTCCTTGGTACAGTCGTTTGATTATTGAAAATGGTTCCGACAAGTCAAAACTAGAAAACACTGCTCCGTATCGCAATAACTCAAGATGTAAAGTATTACCACGATACTAAAAATATCAGGGAACACCTCATCACAGATATGATTGTCCTTTAGGCTTGTAAGCTCACATTTATTACAATAAATGACACACCTGAAATGTTATCACTCTCATTATTACGTCAGATAGGTAATGCACGTAGTAAGTTCGTCGTATTCATGATTTCCTCTTCAAAGTTACATATCGTACTTATTATTTAACACAAAATGGCATTAAAAATTTAAGTCATTCACGAGCAGCTAGTTGAGAATATGTATGAACTTCAAATGACACGACGAACCGTCTCGTTCTGCATATGGATTCAAACCCAGGTCATGCGGACGAAGCAAAGATTTCGTGACTGACGGAAACTAACAGTCATTCCTGATTAAGCATACAGAGAGTGATATACCTCGATTTAAGACAGTATCAGTTAGCAAATATCAACTTTAAATTACATAACGTAAACATTTTTAACGCATGCGAATTCTTATTGTCCCTGTTAACGAACTAAGAGATGTTAAATATTGCTTCTTCACAATTAACTTACTTGAAATGCCGTGTGGTAAAGCTTTGTGTTGGACAGGGATTCGAACCCAGACCCTAATCGGATTGATATCGAAGCACAGTCAACTCAGAAACAGTTGTTCATGTATACATACCGACGTCGCAAGCAGAAGATGAAGAGAGAGAGAAATTATATGAGGAAATTCAGTATGTGAAGGGATATGAAAATCTAATACTCGCGGGAGTAGCTAGATGTATTAACTGAAATGACGAGACGAAACATTAATTTTTTCTTTCCCAGGACTCCAATTTTATCGCTGATATATTCTAGAGAAAACAAACGTTAAATACGAGTTTGTTGCACCAGCAGCGACATGTGTGCATGTTTGAACTAGAAATAATATGACGAAGGGTTTAGTGCTCACTGGGCATAGAGCCCCGCACATATCGTTGTTGACTGCACACAAAAAGACGTCAGCTACCGAATTTTTCTCCACCAGCTGCTCGGAATAACATCTTGAACTTACAGTCATCTCGCAAATAGTTCTGTGTCTCACTGAGAATTAAAAACGTCAGATATCGTTAATGTTGACGAATAATGAAAATACATTAAAAATCAAAATTATTATCCACCAGCAGATAGGAGTTCTCATGCTAGAAATAAATAACTAGTATAAGAAAGGTTACTGGTGATAGAGATTCTACATGTCGCCACTCCTGAATTTATTGTGGTTCAACCTAAAGTCTACTTGGTAGAGAAGGAATATCATCTTTTATGTGAATTTCAGACCACAGTGCCATTATATCTTCGTCACTTGGTGTAGCCAGAAGAGAATGGAATCTGTCTCTCCCTATCTAAAATCATTGACAGATGTGGTAATCGAACCTAGACCATAGGTATAAGAACCTACCATCAGTCCAACAGACCACTAAATCCTCTCCTCTATGACTCATTTTCCTATCGTAACGCCTTTGCGCCACACTGTATGAGAATTCTGACACACATGCTCCCTGTAGTAATTTGCAGCATGTTCAGTAAATTCATTTACTTGGTTGACCGAATCACCACGAACTAGCTGCCTCGGCTACCCAGTGCATACATTCGAATCTATTTTGTAATCACCGAAATAAAATCACGTAACTGCCACCTACACAGAACTGTCAGCAGTGTAGGATGCAGAAATTGAAATATGAAGTGTTCCTTTCCACTTGAGCTATTCTATTGCGCTATCTGATTGTAGAAAACGTCGTTCAGTGCAAAAAAAAAGCTGTAACTGTTTGTCTCTCAGAAGTCAAGACACGGCCATATGCATTATCTCACAGCGCTGTGGGATGCAAAAGTTCTGGAGAAATTGTTGTTGAGCTCTGGAGGTATCGTAGCTATGTGTCAGGTAGTAGCGTAACGGTAAGTGTCGCGCAATGTAGCTAAGATGTGGCGAGCTCAATCACTGCTACCTTTTTTAAAACGCAATTCTGCTGTCTGCTGAAGTTGTCAATCTAGTGCAACTTTGAACACAATTCCCTTCACTTCTCAACCCAAAATAGTCGCATGTGGAAAAAGGGCTAACTTCTGCGACATTGTGTTCTTTTCAGGTTTAATAGACAGCCAGGCAGCAGATGCATCTCCGAGAAGTGTAGGGAGAGCGCATCATGCCATAATATGTCAGAAAAGTATTTTCTACATTAGCTGTCATCTGGTACTGGCATTTTATTCTTCTTCAAACCTTGTTTGACAGCTTTAACTCAGAACAAGTTTTCTAGATGCATGTAATCAACAAACTGCATGTGCATTGTCAGACTGTTACAGATAACATCAGAGAATTCGCATATGTCGTTGATGATTAATTTCTCTCTCATGTTTACTATTGTTTTAACAACACTAAAGGAAACCTTACGAAAATTATGCACTGTATTATAAGAAATGAAATAAAACTACCTACGATAACCTTACGACGAAAGGCTTTTTTATAAAACAGAGTATCTGTACACAAGCGTGCCTCTATCGACACGAATTAGTAAAATACTACTCACTTAGAATTTGATTGGGCCTGCGTTTAATTGGTATGCCGTGTCATACTCAAGAGGTATGCAAATGTGGCATTTCATAAATATAGTTATGTATTCCTAGAAACCCAAAATTTGCTTGTCAGCAGCGGGAAGAGGTGTTACCTGTTGTGCAGCATTGTGTGTCTTTCACCATTGCACTATGAGCCTAAAGTATTTTCTTGTGATTTCCTTATTGATGTTTGATCTGACTGCTTGTAGCTCTTTCACAGAAGGAATAAAAACGTTACAGTCAGTGAGACTGGAAGCGCGAACCGTAACAGACGCTTTTTCACAGGTGAGCACGTTAACACAGTGCTGGCGAAGAGGTATGTATCTTATCTTCCTCTTACGAGGCCAATAGAGGCTAGAACACGTAAACTGCTATTTAAAGGACGAGATTAGCTGCGATTTCCACCTGCAACGACTTTCCTGGGCTGAAAACCGTAAATTTACAATTTTTTGTTACACCTCAAGCGATAATACCTCAGATTATGAAATGGAAATGACAGGTAAAATCAAGTGAACTTTGAGGCTTAATTCCGTGCACATCAGGAAGTAACTTGTCGATCATAGAGTTGCCTAACATACGTTGTCTTGTTGCCAAATCTCAGTTACAGTACCAGCAGGAAGAAGACGAACGGATGTGATCATACAGCGGGCTGGGAAGTGACCATAACTGATGTCTCCAAGTCGCGGCTGCTACGGCCTGGAATACGTAATGCGTCTGATTTCCATTTCTGTAACTAGGTTTAGGTACTGGAGCGTAGTTACTAATAATACTCAGAACTGACTGCAAACTAAGCATCATAAATCAGTAACTCTCAGGTGGATTTATATTTCTTTCGTAATTGTGCTCAAAACTAAGAAACTCATTCACAGGCGTTTTCGTGCCTCGCCAATATTTGAGCACAACAAACACATAATGATAAAAAAAGGGATGTGTGTGTGTGTGTGTGTGTGTGTGTGTGTGTGTGTGTGTGTGTGTGAGAGAGAGAGAGAGAGAGACAGAGAGAGAGAGAGAGAGAGAGAGAGGGAGAAATAAAAAAGAATGAGAGAGAGAGAGAGAGAGAGAGAGTGTAAACAATTGTTCTAATGAAATTGAATCAAGGTATGTAAAGAAATCTTTCATTAAAATGACACGTTCCACATCATTACGAAATGTCGTATTTATGATCTATGCAACAAGAATTAATCTAATCTAATCTAATCACATCGTATTGATGACTAGCCATGAAGAGTCATGAATTACCGAAATTTTTGCCTATACCAGTAACCAAATGTAAACTTGAAAATAAAAGACGACCATTTTTGTAATTAACCGTGACTCCTATCAAGACCTTTTCGTCCCTATTAGCTAACCACGAAAGATGTCTGATATACCTCTAGTCTGAAGTAGCAAAGTGTGAGTGCATTTAAAGATGAAGTGCATGATGTGAAGTTTTGTGACGGAGATACGAACCCAACACGTAATCGGATTGTTGACTAAGAAAAATCAAATGTTACGTATCTGTTTTTATTTACGAGCCGATAGGTGTTTGAATCTAAAATAAGGATACAAACTTTTGTGCCTAACCGACAATAGAACTGCACACCTACCGTGGATCCACGAATATAGCTTAAGTATCACTTGCTTACTCACCAACAGTAAGATGTGTGCGTGTTTGACCAGAAGTAACGACATCTGTTGCGATTGTTGGCGACACATGAACAGACATTAAAAATGTACATTAATTTTCACTAGCTGGTGGGTGTGCACTTGAATGAAGTTATGAATATTTTTGTACTGGATCAGGAATCAGACCCACATACTTACCTTTGGAGGAGAACCTAGAGAAGATTGCAGTCTTGGGAAAAGCAAGAGAATGATTGAACTATACTGATCCGAGAGATTAAGATCCTTGAAAGAGGAGATACGAATTCGAATCACAGTCCAGCACCAAATTTCTCAACGTTTCTAGTTCAATCAAGTACAAGTAAAATAAGAGTCCTGATGTGATGTTTAATGCGGATTCTGGATTATAACGTCTTTGTCTTGAGGTTACGAGAGGTAAAATAAATCTTTTTGTGCCTCTTAAAAGTAAATGCCTGAACCCACGCATTGCACCTGTGATAATTCGTTCCACCAGACCACTGTGGCCACATTTCCCAGCCTCAAGAGAGTGCTGAAACGAAAATGCGAGTCTATTAAATGGTAGTAGAAGTAAGCTTCTGACGTGGAGATTATGCTATTCTCACGTCAGCTGGAAGTAAAGCCATTTCGAATTTTCACAAATTTAGCAAATTTCTTAGTTCGAGAAAATCCACTGTGAAGTGTGAAGTTACCGGATAATTCGATTATAACTGTCATTATTACTATCATTTTATTCATGCCGCTGCTGGAACCCACGTGCTTGAAAATCATTTAATACCTTTTGGTCACAATAGAAGTAGTTTCCCAAGAACAGGTTCTTTCTCTGTCTACGGAAGCCTTTTCATGTTAATATCAAACATCAGCTATTACTCATAGATTACATTAAAACTAAAGTAATTGACGAAGACATTACTTGATAACAAAAACGCGCTGCCTCTCTTCATTCACTTGCGCCTAGAAATGGCTATCGTGTACTGACAAACCAAAAGGTAAGAGATCTTACTGCCTTCCGATATAGGTCGCTGTCTGTTCTTCCACATGATTTGGTCGACATGACCTGTTTCAAGTTGTGTATGATAGACAATGATTTAGAAAATCAATTGTTCTCCTTTGAAATAAACAGAAAGATTATCATTCTAAGCTATCCAAGTACAAAATTTTCGCAATATTAGTTCAAATTTAATGTTGGCTTCTATAATGTAGGAAAGTATTCCACAGATGCAAAACTCACATCCGACACATTGACCTTACACTTTGTCGCTGACCATAAATTCTAGCTCAGAGTGACACCAGTTTAAGTAACCAAATGTAGCGAAGACTGTTTGCCACTGCTCTTTCTCACCGGAAAATACGCAATTCACTCATTTGTCTCAACAAGTACACTGTAACAGTAATTTCTGTGTGAAACTTTTCAGTAAGCTTTTGCCTTCCAACCAGTGAAATGCGCCAGAGTACGGCCGGTAAAAGATTCACAAACCACGATTTAGTGCCGATAAGACGATTTCTTAAAACATTGTCGAAGCTGAGGGAATTTAGTTTCTTCTTAAATCGTCTTAAGCAGCAACGTTCACAGATCTCTCAAATAGGAAAAAGCTCATTATCCAGGTACGAAGTTTGTAAAACAAACTTCCCACAGTTTGTGTCAGGTTAATCTTTTTGTATGGTAACACTGCTTAAGTAATTTGTCTAAGAGGTATCACAAGCACTGTTCCTGTAGCTGTGGGAATCATTGGTAGAAAACGAGTTTAACACCAATGGGTACAGTACTGCTAAATATTCCAAATGATTATCAACCTAAGTCTTAGTTCATCCACAAACTGAGGCGTATAAATAATATTGAAGCTAGACTGTGTATCCTTGTCTTCCTTGAGTGGTCCTTGCAAGGCGTTTACACACACGTATACAATACTATGAATACTTCGAACGCTATGCTTAACGTTGCTCTCATAAACTATTTTTGTTGTTTTTAATTCTTCGGGGTCTTCAGCGTGCAATATATGTTGCAGATAGAGTCTTAGACCAAAAAATTGACCGCCGAGTCGTTCACGTAAGGTGGACAATACAGTTGTGCTCCTCTCAGATTTCTATGTCCGGCAATATGCTCGATCAGGTAACATGTAGGCTGCGGCACTTCCCAGAGGAAGACTTGACTGCAGTCTTAGTACATCGCTCTTGACTACGACCGTAGTCTTGAGGTAAAACGTGAGACTAGCTAATAAGACGTCTGGCGACCGAAAGCACACGTCGACAATGTTTTTATCGCCCCTTTCATCTCGGTGCTGCAGCTATGAGTGTAATTCAAGCGAATCTACAATATATTTCGCTTTCTGTCACATTGGTAATAACAGTTTGGTTCAACAATGTTTTAGCGAGGGATTTCTTGGCCGACCATCTGCCTCTGAACACCGCATGCGTCTGATTTCCCTGGGACCCATTTGCTATCTACCGGCGGGGGCTGAGCCACTGCGCTGTCTCGCCTCCTACCGACAACGTCTGCTCCTCTCCGCACTCTCGACCATGTAAAATGCTTTAATGTTGTTGAGTGGTGACCCACTTTTTCCTTTAACAAAAGATTCTTCAAATAATTTATTTTTGTCATGGATTCATATATGTTAGTCAAGACATAGAAAGTAAATGCAATGTAATGTGTTTGGTTTCGTTCTTTGATTCCCTATGGTAAATGGATGCGAAAGATTGTGTCAATACCTTTCAGAACCTGCTCTATATCTACTCAGGCATATTGCTTGTTTTGAGGTCCACACATTAATTAATGGAGAAGTGAACGCTGTTCACAAGTGATATTTAAAATATTCAATTGGATTTAAGGCGACAAAATTGCCCATATTTGAAGCCAATCAGAGAAAAGGTAAGTTGCTGGAGCTGCTGTTAGCAGATGTCTTCAGAGTTCCTAATTGCTACTGTGAAAATTTAGCATAGCGGCCGTATAGTAATCAAGAGGTTCATTTCCTTCATACTTATCACCCTGGCATGTGAGTCTTAAGTGAAGAACAATATTGAAATTTGTATCGTTGACGGTCAATTCGAGTTCTTCAGAGATGCTGGTATTGCGAAGCACCTTAGTAGTCAGAAAGCTGAAACCTATGGCCATTAACAAAACTTACTGAGTCGAGCCACCAAGAGAATTTGATGTGTAAAGGTTTTCCTCCGATTTAGTTACAGAATTTTTTCGGAAATTCGCAGCTCCATCAAATATATCAGAAAAAAAATCTTGCACACGCTGGCCCCTACCACGGTTAGAACTGACGACTGATTGAGTCGTTCTGACACGAGACATAGGCGGTACCACAACTTTTAGTATCTTTCACGATGCGCTATGAGGCTGAGCGACGAATACCATGATGAGAGTGGCGTGCAGCCAGCTGTGTGTCCGTAGCCTGGTAGTACCGCCCGTGTCTCGTGTCTCTGGGTAAAACAATCAATTTGCCTAAGTAGCTATAGAGAAGGTTCTGAAAAGTATTGACACAATCTTTCGCATCCATTTACCATAAAGAATCAAAGAAAGAAACCAAACACACTACTTTGTATTTACTTTCTGTGCCTTGACTAACATATATGAATCCATGACAAAAATAAATTATTTGAAGAATCTTCTGTTAAAGGAAAAAGAACAGAATGTGATGCTTTAATTATAGCACAGTGTATCAGAAACAATGAAATTAATTCTGAGCCACATTGATGTATTGAATTCTAGTGTAATGAAATAATCATAAAAAAAAACGGTTTTGTGCCTCTGTTGCTATCAAGTGTGAAACACAAATCGTAGATAGATTTATGGGTCACCACTCAACAACATTAAAGCATTTTACTTGGTCGAGAGTGCGGAGTGGAGCAGATGTCGGCAAAAGGCGAGACAGCGCAGTGGCTCAGTCCTCGCCTGTAGGCAGCAAATGGGTCCCAGGGAAATCAGACGCATGCGGTGTTCAAAGGCAGATGGTCGGCCAAGAAATCTCTCGCTAAAACATTGTTGAACCAAACTGTTATTACCAATGTGACAGAAAGCGAAATATAATGTAGATTCGCTTGAATTACACTCATAGTTTCAGCACCGAGATGAAAGGGGCGATAAAAAGATTGCCGATATGTGCTTTCGGTCGCCAAACATCATGTTAGCTAGTCTCGCGTTTCACCTCAAGACTACGGTCGTAGTCAAGAGTAATGTACTAAGACTGCAGTCAAGACTTCCTCTGGGACGTGCCACAGTGTACATGTTGCCAGATCGAGCATATTGCCGGACATAGGTCTCCGAGAGGAGCACGACTGTATTATCCACCTTACGCGGACGACTCGGGGTCAAATTTTTGGTCTAAGACTCTATCTACAACACATGTTGCACGCTGAAGACCCAGAAGAATTAAAAAAATAAAAGTAGTTTATGAGAGCAACGTTAATTATAGCGTTCGAAGTATTAATAGTATTGTATACGTTTATGTAAACGCCTTCCAATGACCACTCAAGGAAGACAAGGATACACAGTCAAGGTTCAATGTTATAAATACGCCTCAGTTTGTGTATGAACTCAGACTTAGGTTGATAATCATTCAGAATATTTAGCAGTACTGTACCCATTGGCGTTAAACTCGTTTTCAACCAATGATTCCCACAGCTACAGGAACAGTACTTGTGATACCTCTTAGACAAAATACTTACGCAGTGCTATCAGACGAAAAGATCATCCTGACAAAAACTGTGGGAAGTTTGTTTTACAAACTTCGTACCTGGATAATGAGCTTTTTCCTATTTGACGTATTTGTGAACGTTGCTGCTTAAGTCGGTTTAGGAAGAAACTAAATTCCTTCAGCTACAACAATGTTTAAAGAAATCGTCTTATCGGCACTAAATCGGGGTTTGTGAATCGTTTTCCGGTCGTACTCTGCCGCATTTCGTTTGTTAGAAGGCAAAAAGCTTGTTGACAAATTTTACAGAAGGAAAAGGGGGACGAAATGTCTCCCACTGGAAGGTCATGTTGTTTTATTTAAATGATTACAAAATCAGGTAAAACGAACAGTCGGGTTGTCAGTATAAGCACATTACTGTTGTCAGTATGATGTTGCACTGCCCAGAGCCTGCAATGGCAAAGGGCCCATTTAGGTCAGGCATATTGTATACAGAAGTTGGAAGAGATAGCACCACTAAATTCTACAATACGTATGCATTGCATACACACACAAATTACTGTTACAGTGTACTTATGGAGCCAAATGAGTGAACTGCGTATTTTCCGGTGAGAAAGAGCAGTGGCAAACAGTCTTCGCTGCATTAGCTTACTTAAACTGGTGTCACTCTGAGCTCGACTTTATGGTCAGCGACTAAGTGTGAGGTCAATGTGTCGGATGCGAGTTTTGCATCTGTGAAATACTTTCCTACATTATAGAAGCGAACATTAAATTTGAACTAATATTGCGAAAATTTTGTACTTGGATAGCTTAGAATGAAAATCTTTCTGTTTATTTCAAAGGAAAACAATTGATTTTCTAAATCATTGTCTGTCATACACAACTTGAAACAGGTCATGTCGACCAAATCATGTGGAAGAACAGACAGCGACCTATATCGAAAGGCAGTAAGATCTCTTACCTTTTGGTTTGTCAGTACTCGATAGCCATTTCTAGGCGTAAGTAAATGAAGAAAGGTAGCACGTTTTTGTTGTCAAGTAATGTCTTCGTCAATTACTTTAGTTTCAATGTAATCTACGAGTAATTGCTAATGTTTGATATTAACATGAAAAGGATTCCGTAGACAGGGAAAGAACCTGTTCTTGGGAAACTACTTCTATTGTGTCCCAAAGGCATTAAATGATCTTCAAGCACGTGGGTTCCAGCAGCGGTATGAATAAAATGATAGTAATAATGACAGTAATAATCGAATTATCCGGTAACTTCACACTTCACAGTGGATTTTCTCGAACTAAGAAATTTGCTGAATTTGTGAAAAATCGAAAAGGCTTCACATCGAGCCTATGATGCCTGGAAGATTCTTTACAACCTGCAGACATGAGAATAACATAATCTCCGTGTCAGAAGCTTGCTTCTACTTAACCATTTAAGAGACTCGCATTTTTTTCCACTGTGACTAATTTTGTAACCTAAGCACATCATCCGTTACAGCACACACCTGGGGCAGGGAAATGTGGCCACAATGGTCTGGTGGAACGAATTATCACAGGTGCAATGCGTTTACTTTTAAGAGGCACAAACAGTTTTTTTTTACCTCTTGTAACCTCAAGAGAATGACGTTATAATCCAGAATCCGCATTAAACATCACATCAGGACTCTTATTTTACTTGCACTTGATGAACTAGAGTCGTTGAAAAATGTGGTGCTGCACTGTGATTCGAATTCGTATCTCCTCTTTCGAGGATCTGAATCTCTCGGAGCAGTATAGTTCAATCATTTCGTTCCTTTTCCCAAGACTGCAATCTACTCTAGTTCTCCTCCAAAGGTAAGTATGTGGGTCTGATTCCTGATCCAGTACAAAAATATTCATAACTTCATTTCAAGCTCTAACAAGTGGACCCCACCTGCTAGTGAAAATTAACGTGCATTTTCAATGTCTGTTCATGCGACAATCGCAACAGATGTCGTTATTTCTGGTCAAACACGCACACATCTTACTGTTGGTGAATAAGCAAGTGATACTTAAGCTATATTCGTGGATCCACGGTAGGTGTGCAGTTATATTGTCGCTTAGGCAAAAAAGTTTGTATCCTTATTTTAGATTCAAACATCTATCGGCTCGTAAGTAAAAAAAAGGTACGTAACATTTGATTTTTCTTAGTCAACAATCCGATTACGTGTTGGGTTCGTATCTCCGTCACAAAACGTCACATCATGCACTTCATCTTTAAATGCATTCACACTTTGTTACTTCAGAATAGAGGTATATCAGACATCTTTCGTGGTTACCTAATAGGGACGAAAAGGTCTTGATAGGAGTCACGGTTAATTACAAAAATTGTCGTCTTTTATTTTCAAGTTTACATTTGGTTACTGGTATTGGCAAAAATTTCGGTAATTCACGACTCTTCATGGCTAGTCATCAATACAATGTGATTAGATTAGATTAGATTAATTCTTGTTGCATAGATTATAAATACGACACTTCGTAATGATGTGGAACGTGTCATTTTAATGAAAGATATCTTTACATACCTTGATTCAATTTCTTTAGAACAATTGTTTACACTCTCTCTCTCATTCTTTTTTATTTCTCTCTCTCTCTCTCTCTCTCTTTCTCTCTCTCTCTCTCTCTCTCTCTCTCTCTCTCTCTCTCTCACACACACACACACACACACACACACACATTCCTTTTTTATCATTATGTGTTTGTTGTGCTCAAATATTGGCGAGGCACGAAAACGCCTGTGAATGAGTTTCTTAGTTTTGAGCACACTTACGAAAGAAATATAAATCCAACTGAGAGTTACTGATTTATGATGCTTAGTTTGCAGTCAGTTCTGAGTGTTATTAGCAACTACGCTCCAGTACCTAAACCTAGTTACAGAAATGGAAATCAGACGCATTACGTACTCCAGGCCGTAGCAGCCGCGACTTGGAGACATCAGCTATGGTCACTTCCCAGCCCGCTGTATGATCACATCCGTTAGTCTTCTTCCTGCTGGTACTGCAACTGAGATTTGGCAACAAGGCAACGTATGTTTGGGAACTCTGTGATCGACGAGTTACTTCCTGGTATGCACGGAGTTAAGCCTCAAAGTTCACTTGATTTCACCTGTCATTTCCATTGAATAAACTGAGGTATTATCGCTTGAGGTGTAACAAAAGATTGTAAAATTACGGTTTTCAGCCCAGGAAAGTCGTTGCAGGTGGAAATCGCAACTAATCTCGTCCTTTAAATAGCGGTTTACGAGTTCTAGCCACTATTGGCCTCGTAAGAGGAAGATAAGATACGTACCTCTTCGCCAGCACTGTGTTAACGTGCTCACATGTGAAAAAGCGTCTGTTACGGTTCGCGCTTCCAGTCTCACTGACTGTAACGTTTTTATCCCTTCTGTGAAAGAGCTACAAGCAGTCAGATCAAACATCAATAAGGAAATCACAAGAAAATACTTTAGGCTCATAGTGCAATGGTGAAAGACACACAATGCTGCACAACAGGTAACACCTCTTCCCGCTGCTGACAAGCAAATTTTGGGTTTCTAGGAATACATAACTATATTTATGAAATGCCACATTTGCATACCTCTTGAGTATGACACAGCATACCAATTAAACGCAGGCCCAATCAAATTCTAAGTGAGTAGTATTTTACTAATTCGTGTCGATAGAGGCACGCTTGTGTACAGATACTCTGTTTTATAAAAAAGCCTTTCGTCGTAAGGTTATCGTAGGTAGTTTTATTTCATTTCTTATAATACAGTGCATAATTTTCGTAAGGTTTCCTTTAGTGTTGTTAAAACAATAGTAAACATGAGAGAGAAATTAATCATCAACGACATATGCGAATTCTCTGATGTTATCTGTAACAGTCTGACAATGCACATGCAGTTTATTGATTACATGCATCTAGAAAACTTGTTCTGAGTTAAAGCTGTCAAACAAGGTTTGAAGAAGAATAAAATGCCACTACCAGACGACAGCTAATGTAGAAAATACTTTTCTGACATATTATGGCATGATGCGCTCTCCCTACACATCTCGGAGATGCATCTGCTGCCTGGCTGTCTATTAAACCTGAAAAGAACACAATGTCGCAGAAGTTAGCCCTTTCTCCACATGCGACTATTTTGGGTTGAGAAGTGAAGGGAATTGTGTTCAAAGTTGCATTAGATTGATAACTTCAGCAGACAGCAGAATTGCGTTTTAAAAAAGGTAGCAGTGATTGAGCTCGCCACATCTTAGCTACATTGCGCGACACTTACCGTTACGCTACTAGCTGACACATAGCTACGATACCTCCAGAGCTCAACAACAATTCCTCCAGAACTTTTGCATTCCACAGCGCTGTGAGATAATGCATATGGCCGGGTCTTGACTTCTGTGAGACAAACAGCTACAGCTTTTCTTTTGCACTGAACGATGTTTTCTACAAACAGATAGCGCAATAGACTAACTCATGTGGAAAGGAACACTTCCTATTTCAACTTCTGCATCCTACACTGTTGGCAGTTCTGTGTAGGTGGCAGTTACGTGATTTTATTTCGGTGATTACAAAATAGATTCGAATGTATGCACTAGGTAGCCGAGGCAGCTAGTTCGTGGTGATTCGGTCAACCAAGTAAATGAATTTACTGAACATGCTGCAAATCACTACAGGGGGCATGTGTGTCAGAATTCTCATCCAGTGTGGCGCAAAGGCGTTACGATAGGAAAATGAGTCAGAGAGGAGAGGATTTAGTAGTCTGTTGGACTGATGGTAGGTTCTTATACCTATGGTCTAGGTTCGATTCCCACATCTGTCAATGATTTTAGATGGGAAGAGACAGATTCCATTCTCTTCTGGCTACACCAAGTGACGAAGAGATAATGGCACTGTGCCCTGAAATTCACATAAAAGATGATATTCCTTCTCTACCAAGTAGACTTTAGGTTGAACCACAATAAAGTCAGGAGTGGCGACATGTAGAACCTCTATCACCAGTAACCTTTCTTATACTAGTTATTTATTTCTAGCATGAGAACTCCTATCTGCTGGTGGATAATAATTTTGATTTTTAATGTATTTTCATTCGTCGTCAACATTAACGATATCTGACGTTTTTAATTCTCAGTGAGACACAGAACTATTTGCGAGATGACTGTAAGTTCAAGATGTTATTCCGAGCAGGTGGTGGAAATTCGATAGCTGACGTCTTTTTGTGTGCAGTCAACAACGATATGTGCGGGGCTCTATGCCCAGTGAGCACTAAACCCTTCGTCATATTATTTCTAGTTCAAACATGCACACATGTCGCTGCTGGTGCAACAAACCCGTATTTAACGTTTGTTTTCTCTAGAATATATCAGCCATAAAATTAGAGTCCTGGGAAGGAAAAAATTAATGTTTCGTCTCGTCATTTCAGTTAATACATCTAGCTACTGCCGCGAGTATTAGACTTTCATATCCCTTTACATACTGAATTTCCTCATATAATTTCTCTCTCTCTTCATCTTCTGCTTGCGACGTCGGTTTCTGATTTGACTGTGCTTCGATATCAATCCGATTAGGGTCTGGGTTCGAATCCCTGTCCAACACAAAGCTTTACCTCACAGCATTTCAAGTAAGTTACTTGTGAAGAAGCAATTTTTAACATCTCTCGTATTTCGTTAACATGGACAATAGGAATTCGCATGCGTTAAAAATGTTTACGTTATGTAATTTAAAGTTGATATTTGCTAACTGATACTGTCTTAAATCGAGGTATATCACTCTCTGTATGCTTAATCAGGAATGACTGTTAGTTTCCGTCAGTCACGAAATCTTTGCTTAGTCCGCATGACCTGGGTTTGAATCCATATGCAGAACGAGACGGTTCGTCGTGTCATTTGAAGTTCATACATATTCTCAACTAGCTGCTCGTGAATGACTTAAATTTTTAATGCCATTTTGTGTTAAATAATAAGTACGGTATGTAACTTTGAAGAGCAAATCATGAATACGACGAACTTACTACATGCATTACCTATCCGACGTAATAATGAGAGTGATAACACTTCAGGTATGTCATTTATTGTAACAAATGTGAGCTTACAAGCCTTAAGGACAATCTTATCTGTGATGAGGTGTTCCCTGATTTTTTAGTATCGTGGTAATACTTTACACCTTGAGTTATTGCGATACGGAGCAGTGTTTTCTAGTTTTGACTTGTCGGAACCATTTTCAATAATCAAACGACTGTACCAAGGAGCGACTAGAGGACCTGTTAGACAGCTGCGTTATGCCGGTTGCATGCGAATCATGCGAAATGCAATTCAGGTCTTTCGGATAATTTTGAGCATGACTGTACATGCGCCGGCCAGATGACTAGTAGCAGGAGGAAGGACAGTGGACGCGTGGAAGAGGCTGTATTAATTACGATTGTGCGTTCCTGTAATTAGCCGTGGCCCCACAAGATGCTACCATCTTCAACAACAGCAGCAGTTCCAGCAACACAGATTCGTCGTCGGCTGCGAGCTTCGTCGCACGCACAGCACTGAAGTAAGACTGTTCATTGGTAGAAAGTATTAGCGGCTAACCCAGCAGCACAACTGAATGTGAGTTGATTAATGAACTTTATTAAAATAATAATCATTTACATTCAGGGTGATTGTGTCCTCATTGCCCCCAGGCATTGTTACCAAGCAGGGTCCTTGTTCCCTTTTTTTTCCTTATATGCTAACCAAAGTTTGAGAATCTATCACTGGAAAAAATCCAAATCTAAAGAAAATGCGCAAATTAAGAGTGCAGAAGTTTTATTTAGTTTACATATAGCTTGGAGCACATGGCTCTTTGGTATGGTACGTATTCTAGTATTTAATTCTGTTCAAGTCAGTAAAAAAAAAAGACTCAGTTGTTCAGACAATAATATGAAATCCAATTTGAAAATTAAGTAACTGCAAAGTAAAAAGAGCTTGCCTTTCTCTAAATTTCTTTGATGACGTTATGTTGAGGTCTCTGAAAGTCATTGTTCAAGTAATGAAATTCAATACTAACATACATTTTAAGTGCATATTTTCAAATCATTACTCGATTGCCTTTTCCAAAATTTAATGACAAACTTAACGTGACTTCTCAGTTTGCTTTATCATTACATACTCACTTAAAATTAGTGTCAAAAAACGTGACAACCTTCAGTTGCCACGTCAGTGTTTAATAATAAACGTTTTTCTTTCTCATCATGTTGTACAGGATTTTGGATGTGAATCGCCCTGGGCTGGCGACCGTAATTATTTCCGTTTCGTTTATTAGTGTAACTTTTGGATTCATGATCAGTGCCGCGCTACCGCTACGGTCGCAGGTTCGAGTCCTGCCTCAGGCATGGATGTTTGTGATGTCCTTAGGTAAGTTAGGTTTAAATAGTTCTAAGTTCTAGGGGACTGATGACTTTAGATGTTAAGTCCCATAGTGCTCAGAACCAATTGAACCATGATCAGTGATACCCTTTTTCTGTCCAGTGTTGTTCGTGAGTGAATGCACAAAATAACTTTCATTTTTCCAAAATTTAGCCCTGTTCGGTTTAATTACTTTTTTAATTTTAGTAGACTTTTCTATTAGAAAGATCGATTGTACACTTTCCCGCTACTTATCGGTATTACTTCTTCGAGAAAGATGGCCTTATCCAATAAGAAAAATTCCGTTATGTATACACGTGATCACATTTTACATCGCAAGCAGGATAGGCCGATTAGTAAGGGGGGGAGGTTACACATCTTTGCCTACATTGTTTATAATTCTATAAGATTTGATATGATTAAGTTTTCACCCTTGGAAATAGTTGGAAGTGATGAATATTTTTCAGTTCCATATTACTTCTTTTGCTATATTATTAATATTGTTTTTCACATTTAATCATTTTATGCACCATAATGGCATATATCTTTGTCATACACACCACATGTGACGCTGCTGTGCTTTTTTTTGGTGGTCAGGTGTTTTATTTTTTTTTTGTAAAAAATTTAAAAGTATTAATTTCATTGTTGACTTGTGCTGTTATTGTATTAATTGTCGTATTTTTTATGATTCGAGAATATTGTAATAAATAAAAAAGATATTTCCTATAGCCTGATAGGGCGCCCCCTTCGCAAGGTTTCCTTAAGTCAGTGGATGGAGTTAACTTCCATATACCTATATACTCTGTAACTGATCATTTGCACTTTATTGTATGTATATGCTTGTTACTTTGACGTGTTTTTTTATATTTTGGGAAATATATTTTTGACTACATGGCACGTATAACTTTAAATGATATGTTCTGTATTTCTGACTTGCACTTAACAATTTAGTAACAGCTGTATTGTACGTTGTTGTAATTTTGGTTTTTTGTTCTGTAAGATGACTTGAAAATGGTTCCCGACCCGAAGCTAATCATAAAGTAAATAAAAGTGAAATGTAAAGCTTTGACTGTTTTTCCTCTGTACTGACTAACACAAGTTGCTGCAATGCAATTACACCAGCGTGCTGGAAGTACGTAAACAGAATAACTTGTGGAGAGTTAATTTTTGGAACACAGTGTACGACAAGCTTAGAGACAGAAGTGATGACACTTTCTGCAGAACCTGACCATCATTTTGCAGGACAATGCTAAAGCACGTACAGTGCAAGCTGCTACTGATTTGTTTGACTGATGGGGCTGCTAAGTGCTATACCACCTACTGCGCTCCCCTGAATTAAGCCCTCGTGAGTTCAACTCGGTTTCTAAACTGAAGGAAACACTTCACGGCATTCGCTTCAGAACGGCTACAAACTCGTCGGGCAATAAACCGCACCGCTCGAACTGTCAACACAACTGGCACTGTTGTATCGTACGACTTCCATATGGCTGGCAACGGGTTATACACAATGCTGGTGACTACTTTGAAGGTCAGTAAAACTCTGAAACACATATCTATTTTGTACAAGCTGTAAATGAATAGTTGCCTCTATTAAAGTTCCAACCCTCGTAGATACTCAGCAGGATACCATACGGTGCGTGGCGGAGGGTACCCAGTACCACTACTTGTCATTTCCTTTCATGTTCCGCTAGCAAACAGACCGAGGGAAAAACGATTGTCTGTATATCTCCGTATGAGCTCTAATTTCTCGTATCTTATCTTCGTGGTCCTTATGCGCCATGTATGTTGGCGGCTGGCAGCAGTAAAATCGTTCCGAAATCCCTCCAGAGATTCTCATTTGAGTTTCCGAATCATCTCCAAAACACCTGCGTGTTGTTCGAACCTACCGGTAACATACCTAACAGCCCGCCTCTGAATTGCTTCGATGTCTTCCTTCAATCCGACGTGTTACGGATCCCAAACACTAGAGTAGTACTCAAGAACTGGTAACACCAGCGTCGTATTTTCGGCCTCCTTTACAGTTTAACCACTCTTTCCAGTAATTCTTTCAGTAAACCGAAGTCGGTCATTCGCCTTCTCTGCCACAGTGCTCGCATGCTCGTTCCACCTCATATCTCTTTGCAACGTTATGCCCAGACATTTAAATGACTTGATTGTAATATTGTATACGAACATTAAACATTTAATCTTCCTTCTCATCCACATTAACTCACCTACTATTCATGACACCAACTGGAAATTTTATCTAAGTCGTATCTTCTTACAATCACTTAACTTCGATATCTTGCCGTACACCATGACATCATCAGCAAACAACCACAGATTGCTGCCCACCCTGTCAGCGAAATAATTTATGTATGTAGAGAACAACAGAGGTGCTATCACACTTCCGTGAGTCACTCCAGACAAAACCCTTATCTCTGATGAACACTCGCCGTCGATGACAGCACACTGTGTTCTGTCATTTAAGAAGCCTTCGAGCTACTCAAATATCTGTGAACTTATTCCGTATGCTGGTACCTTCGTTAATAGCTTGCAATGGTGCACCATGTCAAACGTCTTCTGGAAATTCATGAATACGGAATATGCCAGTTACTTTTCATCCACAATTCTCAGTATATCACGTGAGAAAAGGGCAAGCTGAGTTTCGGCCGAGTAATGCTTTCTAAAACCATGCTGATTCGTGGACATAAGCATGTTAGTCATTGTATTCGAACTCATATGTTCAAGGGTTCTGCAGCAAACAGAAGTTAAGCACTCCAGTAATCAACATAGATTAAGAACAACAAACAATAATTATACTGAAATGATTCCACAACTGAGGTAATAATAAAAAACAAACACAGTATTCAACTGTTATATGGGACTCAGAAGAGTATCAGTACATGTTATCACTCCGAACAAATGACGTTGCTGAACGCAAGCACAAAATGTCCAGCATGACTCTCAGTAATTAGTTGTAGTTCATTATCAATCCCCGCTGAGGTCCGACGTTTTCCTTGGTGACCGTCCTGGAATAACGACTTCACAGCCATAGGAGCCATGTGCAGATGTTGATGAAATCGGGACAATTTTTTTCTAATGGAGCTTCTCAAAGCTGTCAGCCAGACCTGGAGAGCAGGAAACGTGCCAGAAGTAAGTGGTCCAATTAGCAGCCTCCTGATCAGCCACAACAGGGAGCGATATTGCCATATAGCACAGCTAACATATGTGTCACCCTCATTCAGCTAAGGCCTTGTCAAAGAGGGCAGAGGAGAGAACAGAGATTGAGGGCACTCTTTCGTACTTTCGATGGCAAACTGCCCTTAAAGGAGGAAGAATCAGCAATGATCGACGACCTTAGGATGCAGAAGGCAATGGAAACCACAGCATTAGAGACACATAATGTGTATTTACAGGATATGTAACTAGTAATTGAAAAACTGTCATGATCATCTCTCCTTCAGCAAAAGATTCCGGACTAGTACCCAGTTCGGATCTCCGGGAGGAACTGCGTAGGGGGAGGTGACTATGAGAGAAAGATAGTTAACCAACGAAAGAATAAAGTTCTACCAGTCGAGGCATAGAAAGTCAGAAGTTTTAACGTAAGCTAGAAAATCCTAAAAAGCAAATGCTAATACGCAGCTTAGTTACAGTATGGGTCAGAGAAGTTCAATGGAAAGAAGACGAAAATTATTCGTCCGACCACTATAGAGTAATACCAACAGCACAGAAAATGGTATAACGGGAGTTGGATTCTTTATTAATAGGAAGGTAGGACAGAGAGCGAGCTACTGTGAACAGTTCAATGACTGGCTTGTTCTCATCAGAATCGACAGCAAGTCAACTCAGAAACAGTTGTTCACGTATACAAACCGACGTCGCAAGCAGAAGATGAAGAGAGAGAGAAATTATATGAGGAAATTCAGTATGTAAAGGGAGATGAAAATCTAATACTCGCGATAGTAGCTAGATGTATTAACTGAAATGACGAGACGAAACATTAATTTTTTCCTTCCCAGGACTCCAATTTTATCGCTGATATATTCTAGAGAAAACAAACGTTAAATACGGGTTTGTTCCACCAGCAGCGACATGTGCGCATGTTTGAACTAGAAATAATATGACGAAGGGTTTAGTGATGACTGGGCATAGAGCCCCACACATATCGTTGTTGACTGCACACAAAAAGACGTCAGGTACCGAATTTTTCTCCACCAGCTGCTCGGAATAACATCTTGAACATACAGTCATCTCGCAAATAGTTCTGTGTCTCACTGAGAATTAAAAACGTCAGATATCGTTAATGTAGACGACGAATGAAAATACATTAAAAATCAAAATTATTATCCACCAGCAGATAGGAGTTCATATGCTAGAAATAAATAACTAGTATAAGAAAGGTTACTGGTGATAGAGGTTCTACATGTCGCCACTCCTGACGTTATTGTGGTTCAACCTAAAGTCTACTTGGTAGAGAAGGAATATCATTTTTTATGTGAATTTCAGGGCACAGTGCCATTATATCTTCGTCACTTGGTGTAGCCAGAAGAGAATGGAATCTGTCTCTCCCTATCTAAAATCATTGACAGATGTGGTAATCGAACCTAGACCATAGGTATAAGAACCTACCATCAGTCCAACAGACCACTAAATCCTCTCCTCTCTAACGCATTTTCCTATCGTAACTCCTTTGCGCCACACTGTATGAGAATTCTGACACTCATGCCCCCTGTAGTAATTTGCAGCATGTTCAGTAAACTCATTTACTTGTTTGACCGAATCACCACGAACTAGCTGCCTCGGCTACCCAGTGCATATATTCGAACCTATTTTGTAATCACCGAAATAAAATCACGTAACTGCCACCTACACAGAACTGCCAACAGTGTAGGATGCAGAAATTGAAATATGAAGTGTTCCTTTCCACTTGAGCTATTCTATTGCGCAACTCAGAAACAGTTGTTCATGTATACATACCGAAGTCGCAAGCAGAAGATGAAGAGAGAGAGAAATTGTATGAGGAAATTCAGTATGTAAAGGGCGATGAAAATCTAATAGATTCCGGTTCCAGTGGCAATAGTAGAAGAAAGGTTTATTGTAGAATAAGGGTTTGGTAGTAGGAATGAAGGAAGAGAAAGACTCAGTTCTGCAATAAATTTCAGGTAGTAATAGCGAACACTCTGTTGAAGATTCACAAGAGGAGGAGGTATACCTGAAGAAAGCAGGGTGACACGGGAAGATTTCAGTTACGTTACATTACGGTCAGGCGGAGATGGCGAAGTCAGAAACTGGATTATAAGTAGTATCCGGGAGGAGATAAAGACTCAGTTTACAATTTAGTAGGCCGGCCGGGGTGGCCGAGCGGTTCTAGGCGCTACAGTCTGGAACCGCGCGACCTCTACGGTCGCAGGTTCGAATCTTGCCTCGGGCATGGATGTGCGTGATGTCCTTAGGTTAGTTAGGTTTAAGTAGTTCTAAGTTCTAGGGGACTGATGACGTCAGAAGTTAAGTCCCACAGTGCTCAGAGCCATTTGAACCATTTTGAACAATTTAGTAATGATGAAGAGTATGCAGAAATTTAAGAGACAAGTCAGGAAAAACCAGTGCACAAATAAGTGGAATACGGAAATACTAAGCAATGAAGAGATATGCTTGAAGTTCTCTAAGGACTGTAGGCTCTGCGATAAGTAACAGTTCAGTAGACAGTTCAGCTGAAGAGGAATGAACATCTCTAAAAAACGGAAATCGTGGAATTTAGAAAGAGAAACGTAGGTATAAAGAAGAGAACTACGAAAAAACCATGGGTAACTGAGGAAGGAAGCACAAAAATATTTAGGGAAATTCGGGATTACAGAAACACTAGAAAGAGAAACGTAAGTATAAAGAAGAGAACTACGAAAAAACCATGGGTAACTGAGGAAGGAAGCACGAAAATATTTAGGGAAATTCGGGATTACAGAAACACTAGTAACTTAGGAATCAAATATTCGGAAGTGATCGGAAGTGTGTATAGAAATCGCTTAAGAGATAATCATCAAAAATACTGACGCAGCGTACAGATCAGCCAAAACAACTTACGGTAAAATTAAAAGCAATAGTGGTAACATTGAGAGTGCAATGAGAATTCCACTCGCAACTACAGAGGAGATAGCAGATAGACGGAACGAATACACTGGTGTCCTCTATGAGCGAGAAGACTTGTCTGATGAAGCGATAGAAGAAGAAGAAAAAATCGATGAGAAGAGATAAGGGATTAGGTATTAGAATCAGAATTTTAAAGAGCTTTCGAAGGCTTAAGATCAAACAAGGAAGAAGGGATAGATAACATTCCGTCGGAATTTCTAAAATCAGTTGGAAAAGTAGCAACAATGTGACTATTCGACCTGGGGTGTAGAATGTATGAGTATGCCGATGTACTATCTGACCTTCGGAAACACATCACTCACACAATTCCGAAGACTACAAGAGCCGACTAGTGCGAGAATTATCGCACAATGAGCTAAACAGCCTGTGCAACCAAGTGGCTGAGAAGAATAATATACAGAAGAATGCAAAAGAAAACTGAGGATGGGTTAGATGAGATGAGTTTGGCTTTAGGAAACGTAAAGACACCATATAGGCAGTTCTAACGTTGCGGTTGATAATGGAAGCAAGACTAAAGAAAAATAAAGGTACATTACTACGATTTGTCGACCTGGGAAAAAGGTTCCACAGTGTCTGATAGTGCAAAGTGTTCGAAATTCTGAGAAAAACAGGGTCAGCTATAGGGAAAGATGGTAATATTTAATATGTCCAAGAGCCAAAAGGAAACAATGAGGGTGGAAGACCAAGAATGAAGTGCTCGTATCAAAAAGAACGTAAGACAGAGATGCAGTCTTTCGCCCCTATTACTGAATCTGTTCAGCAAAGGCGCAATGACGAAAATAAAAGAAAGGTTCAAGAGTGGAACTGAAGTTCAAGGTGAAAGTATGTCAGTGATAAGATTCGCTGATGACATTGACATCCTCATTGTAAGTGAAGAAGAATTACAAGATCTGCCGAATGGAATGAACGGTCTACTGAGTATAGAATACGGACTCAGAGTGAATCGAAGAAAGACGGAAGTAATGAATAGTAGAGGATATGAGAAAACCGAGAAACGTAACATCAGGATTGGTGATCACGAAGTTAAGGAATTATGCTACTTAGGGCGCAAAGTAACCCATGACGGACGGTGCAAGAGCGGAACTGAAGTTCAAGATGAACTGCTGACTAGCACTGGCAAAAAGAGCATTCCTGACGAAGAGAAGTCTATTGATATCAAAAATACGTCTTCATTTGAGGAAGAAATTTGTAAGAATATTCGTCTGGATCATAGCATTGTATAGAAGTGAAACATGGATTGTGGGAAAACGAGAACAGGAAAAAAAAAATTGAAGCATTTGAGATGTGGTGTTACAGGTGACTGTTGAAAATTTGGTTGACCTATAAGTGTTACAATGAGGAGGTTCTCCACAGAGTCAGTGAGGAAAGGAATATATGGAAGACACTGACAAGAAGAAGGGACAGGATGATAGGCTGTCTGTTAGACATCATAGAGTACGAATGGATACGCGGGCCCGACCGTTCCACTCAAGTCAGTATATGTCGTTTGCCCCTCTGGGCAAGGAAGTTAAACAAGCACTTGCGTGTCTACCAAAGATAGCGTTACACCCTCACAGATTACTGGACCCAGCCACTCGGCCGGGTCAACTTTTCTCAGCTAAAGTGGTGGCGTCGTCTTGTCGCAATGTTTTAACGAGTATCGTACCCATCATCTTGTGGCTAGAAGATGATGGGTACGAAACTCATTGAAACGTTGCGACAAGACGATGCCACCACTCGGCTGATAACCCGAGGAGAACTCATCAGTGGGATACGCCGAGAGAGACTGCAATCGCATACACGGAGAGTGAGTTGTACACCGGCTAGCCGAACTATCTCCCAAACATGGCTCCACTTTTACCTAGCTTAAGGGGACTATGTTTTTTCGCCGTTTTCAAGTTGTTTGGCATAGTGCAAGGGTGAAAGACCCACAATGCTGCACAACATGTAACGCCTCTTCCCGCTGCTGACAAGCAAATTTTGGGTTTCTAGGAATACATAGCTATATTTATGAAATGCCACATTTGCATACCTCTTGAGTATGACACAGCATACCAATTAAACGCAGACCCTGTCAAATTCTATGTGAGTAGTATTTTACTAATTCGTGTCGATAGACGCACGCTTGTGTACAGATACTCTGTTTTATAAAAAAGCCTTTCGTCGTAAGGTTATCGTAGGTAGTTTTATTTCATTTCTTATAATACAGTGCATAATTTTCGTAAGGTTTCCTTTAGTGTTGTTAAAACAATAGTAAACATGAGAGAGAAATTAATCATCAACGACATATGCGAATTCTCTGATGTTATCTGTAACAGTCTGACAATGCACATGCAGTTTATTGATTACATGCATCTAGAAAACTTGTTCTGAGTTAAAGCTGTCAAACAAGGTTTGAAGAAGAATAAAATGCCACTACCAGACGACAGCTAATGCAGAAAATACTTTTCTGACATATTATGGCATGATGCGCTCTCCCTACACATCTCGGAGATGCATCTGCTGCCTGGATGTCTATTAAACCTGAAAAGAACACAATGCGACTACTTTGGGTTGAGAAGTGAAGGGAATTGTGTTCAAAGTTGCATTAGATTGATAACTTCAGCAGACAGCAGAATTGCGTTTTAAAAAATGTAGCATTGATTGTATTTTAATTCGCGACATCTTAGCTACATTGGGCGACGCTTACCATTACGCTACCAGCTGACACGTAGCTACGACCCTCAACAGCTCGACAACAATTCCTCCAGAACCTTTGCATTCCACAGCGCTGTGAGATAATGCATACGGCCGGGTCTTGACTTCTGAGAGACAAACAGTTACAGCTTTTCTTTTGCACTGAACGATGTTATCTACAAACAGATAGCACAATAAAATAGCTCAAGTGGAAAGGAACACTTCCTATTTCAATTTCTGCATCCTACACTGTTGGCAGTTCCGTGTAGGTGGCAGTTACGTGATTTTATTTCGGTGATTACAAAATAGATTCGAATGCATGCACTGGGTAGCCGAGGCAGCTAGTTCGTGGTGATTCGGTCAACTAAGTAAATGAATTTACTGAACATGCTGCAAATTACTACAGGGAGCATGTGTGTCAGAATTCTCATCCAGTGTGGCGCAAAGGCGTTACGATAGGAAAATGAGTCAGAAAGGAGAGGATTTAGTGGTCTGTTGGACTGATGGTAGGTTCTTATACCTATGGTCTAGGTTCGATTACCACTTCTGTGAATGATTTTAGATAGGGGGAGACAGATTCCATTCTCTTCTGGTTACACCAAGTGACGAAGATACAATGGCATTGCGGTCTGAAATTCACATAAAAGATGATATTCCTTCTCTACCAAGTAGACTTTAGGTTGAACCACAATAAAGTCAGGAGTGGCGACATGTAGAATCTCTATCACCAGTAACCTTTCTTATACTAGTTATTTATTTCTAGTGACGAAACAAACGCTATGTATGGCCACAGGACACTTATTTCATCTTTTATCTGAGCTTCTGTATTTCGATAAAATTGCTTCTGAACTGGGAATACAACTCAGGTCTCCCTTAAGGCGGAATTTGATCCCTTCGTGACAATACAGCTCGGCTACAATTTGTTGTTTGTTCAAAACTGCAGATTCCTCAACATCTCCACATATTGCGCGTGAATGGGTTCGAATCCTGGCCCGGCACTAAAGATTTCATTATGTATTATCAAGCTCTAGCATGAGAACACCTATCTGCTGGTGGATAATAATTTTGATTTTTAATGTATTTTCATTCGTCGTCAACATTAACGATATCTGACGTTTTTAATTCTCAGTGAGACACAGAACTATTTGCGAGATGACTGTAAGTTCAAGATGTTATTCCGATCTGCTGGTGGAGAAAAATTCGGTAGCTGGCGTCTCTTTGTGTGCAGTCAACAACGATATGTGTGGGGCTCTATTCCCAGTGAGCAGTAAACCGTTCGTCATATTATTTCTAGTTCAAACATGCACACATGTCGCTGTTGGTGCAACAAACCCGTATGTAACGTTTGTTTTCTCTAGAATATATCAGCGATAAAATTGGAGTCCTGGGAAGGAAAAAATTCATGTTTCGTCTCGTCATTTCAGTTAATACATCTAGCTACTGCCGCGAAAATCCGATATGGCAAATTTGACTGTGCTTCGATATCAATTCGATTAGGATCTGGGTTCGAATCCCTGTCCAACACAAAGCTTCACCTCACGGCATTTCAAGTAAGTTACTTGTGAAGAAGCAATATTTAACATCTCTCGTAGGGTCAATAGGAATTCGCATCCGTTAAAAACGTTTACGTTATGTAATTTAAAGTTGATATTTGCTAACTGATACTGTCTTAAATCGAGGTATATCACTCTCTGTATGCTTAATCAGGAATGACTGTTAGTTTCCGTCAGTCACGAAATCTTTGCTTATGCCGCATGACCTGGGTTTGAATCCATATGCAGAACGAGACGGTTCGTCGTGTCATTTGAAGTTCATACACATCCTCAACTAGCTGCTCGTAATGACTTAAATTTTTAATGCCATTTTGTGTTAAATAATAAGTACGGTATGTTACTTTGAAGAGCAAATCATGAATACGACGAACTTACTACGTGCATTACCTATCTGACGTAATAATGAGAGTGATAACATTTCAGGTATGTCATTTATTGTAATAAATGTGAACTTACAAGCCTTATGGACAGTCTTATCTGTGATAAGGTGTTCTCTCATATTTGTAGCATCGTGGTATTACTTTACATCTTGTGTTACTGCGATACAGAGCAGTGTTTTCTAGTGGTGACTTGTCGGAACCATTTTCAATAGTCAAACGACTGTACCAAGGTGCGACTAGAGGACCTGCTAGATCGGTGCGTTATGCCGGTTGCATGCGAATCATGCGAAATGCAATTCAGGTCGTTCGGATACTTTTGAGTGTGACTGTACATGATCCCGCCGAAATCGTACTGTCTACTGCGAGAGTGTTAACACCACACTTCCGCACACTACAAGCGCTGGTACCCGTCTCTTGCTCTCTCTGCGCGGTCTGCGCAACAACCCCATATGCGAAGATTTTACAACGAACAAGCAACAGAGCGTATAAGTTTCACAGTAAACCACAGATAAATACAATGAAACGTCAACAGACTTCTACCTAAATGTACACATACAGTGAAGCAATGTCCTTACTTATTAAAAGAAATCATTTAAATTACATATATTTACATACAATTCAATATATATATATATATATATATATATATATATATATATATATATATATATAATTGTATGTAAATATATGTAATTTAAATGATATATATATATATATATAGATATATATATATATATGTCAGTAGCAGGTGCCTTGCATCCTGCATTTTCGGTGTTACAGATGGATTGTTTCTTACTGTAAAGAAGACACCTTAAGTTGCAGACAGGCATAATAAAAGACACTTACATAAAACTTTGGGCCACAGCCTTCACCAGCAAAAGAGGAACACACACCATTCATACACATAAGCAAGCATACCCCAGGCACACATAACCGCCAACTCCGGCAGCTAGGACCATAATGCAACTGTCACGTAGGATGGAAGCAGAAATCTGGATGGGGCGGCGTGAGATTGTATCGCTGTCTGGTGGTGCATGCAGGGACTAGACTGTCAGCAGTTACAGCATCAGGAGGTTGGGGGCAGGGAGGTTGGGAAAAATGGAGAGAAAAAGGAGAGGAGTGGGGAAGGAGGATAGGTGGGTGCTTTGGCAGGCGGTGCAAACAAAGAGGTGGGAGAAGAAAATTGAGAACAGATGATAGGACAGAGTGGGTGGAAACATTTTAGTGGAGGGTGTGGAGACAGCACTTTAGCTTGAGGCCAGGATAATTATGGGAGTTGAGAATGTGTTATGAGGAGAATTCTCATCTGCGCAGTTCAAAAAATCTGCTGGTGGAGGGGAGAATCCAAATGGCTCGGGTAGTGAAGCAGCCATTGAAATAAAGTGTATTATGTCCGGCTGCATGTTGCGTCAGAGGGTGGTCTACTTTGCTCTTGTCCACAGTTTGGCGCTGGCTGTTCATCCTGGTGGACAACTTGTTGATAGTCACACCAAAATAAAAGGCTGTGGCATGAGTGCAGCAGAGGTGGTAAATGACATGGCTGCTTTTAATGTAACGTGTCTCCTTATAGGGTAGGATAAACCTGTAATAGGAATGGAATAGGAAGTGCTGTGTGGGTGGATTGGGCACCTAGGTCTTCCTCAGGGATATGATCCTAATGACAAGGGGGTTGGCATACGGATGGACTATGGTAATTTGGAGGTTGGGTGGGTTTAAAAGAGTTGGGAAAGATCTTGGGTTGCATGTTCTCATTTCATGGCATGATTCGTCTTTTGCTGAAGAAGGCTGTGGCTGAAAGCTTAGTGTAAGTGTACCTTTCTGCAGCTTAACGTGTCTTCTTTACGATAAGTAACAAACCATTTTTTCCTATGTTATTTATAATTCTGTAAGGCTTGTTATGGAAAGTTATTACGCTTGTGAAAGGTTGAAAGTGATGAAAATTTTTTAATGTCATTTCTTTTGTTTTAATACTAATGTTGTGGTTCACGTTGAATGATTTTTTATGCGCCATAATGGCATATAACTTTGTCATACGCACCACATGTGGTGCAGCTATGCCTTACTGTTCAGTGATGTTACATATTTTACTGTTATTGGTAAATATTTTAGAAGTATTAATTTCATTGTTGACGTATACTTTTATTGCAATAACTATCGTATTTTTATGATTGGAGAATATTGTAATAAATAAAAAAGATTTTTCCTATAGCGTGACAAGATACCCCCTTCACTAGGTGTTCTTATGGCAGTGAGTAGAGTAGACTGTCAGATACGTACACACTCTGTAACTGATCATCTGCACTTTGTTATACGCTTGTTATGTTGACATTGTTCTTGTATTTTGGGAAGTACTATTTTGACTATCTGGTATATATATATATATTGAAATGATGTATTGTGTTTTGGATGTGCACTTAATAATGTTGTAAGAGCTGTATTGCACATTACTGTAATTTTGGATTTCTGTTCTGTAGGATGATTTGAAAATGACGACCCGAAACTAGTCATACTTTTATTGCATTAACTATCGTATTTTTTATGATTGGCGAATATTGTAATAAATAAAAAAGATTTTTCCTATAGCGTGACAGGATACCCCCTAAATAAAAGTGAAATATGCAACTTGGACTGTTTTTAGGCTGTATTGAGTTTATTAAATATAATGGAATTGCCTGCATACTGTGATGCGGTTTGCACGTCATCTAATTTTACTTGGCTTATGTTCCCTAGAAACCTTTATTTACGGCCTCTAGGGATCGTGTTATTCATCTGACTCTATACTCTGCAAGCCACGTGACGATATTTGTTGGGAGGTACTTGAGATTCTATAGAATTTAGTCACAACCCGAAATCTTGGTAATGTGGACGTATTTTGGTGTAGAGTACAAAGAACTTGGTTTTCCGTGTAACTGCTATATCGCTGTAACAGATACACTCAAGCAATTCAGAATCTTTACAAGGTTTTTATTTTACACTGGGAGTGTGGTTGTATCCTACGTGTCTTTATACTAGAGCTTGTATTATCGGACTGGTCACGTGTGAAGTAAGCCTACCCAAGGTATACACTTCAGTTCTGATTGGCTTTGAATACATTGTAGTGTAGAGCAAAATAAGAAACACATGATTTTTTTATACATGCCCACATGGCCGTTATGGGGTTAAATACACCCTTGGAAGGATTGTGTTTAATATTTCTAAATTAGTACCGGTGAAACGGTAACAGATACAAAAAAAAACTTCTTGTACTTTGCAATGGTACACCTACATTTGTCGAAAAAATCACTTTTTCGAAATCTCCTCCACTCATTACACTGTATTTAATTTCGGCATTTGACTAATAGTAAAGCGTATACTGTCGTTAATACCAAATTAAATCAAATGTGATGAAGAGGTGTTCCGAAGGAGTATGTGTCAGAAATAAGCTAGAAATATCTCTACATAGCTGTACGTTCCCGATATGTGTCCACTTCAATATCAGAGATATGACGGTTGTTATCTTTCCCAGATAAACGTATCTTAATTGTCTATCCTGCACATACTGTTCTATATAAATATTTTCTTTCGATCTTCTGACATAAAAAACATCTTGTCTTGTATTTGTGTCTTATTTTTACATTTGGTGTATTTTTTGTTTGTTTTCAAGGGGAAAGCTTATCTGATTTAATTATGTTATATTAGATTGCGGAAGTAACATTATTGAAAATCTGTGTAGTAATGAGGAAGCACAGAATTGTTTGGATAAAAAAATTGCTGTTTGCACTTTGATTTCCCTCACCAAGCACATCAGGAAATTGCAATTTCGTGACAGGAGCGGGAAGGAAGGAATGAAATTGCCCTCTCTTTCTCTCGGCCGCTCAACCTTACTCAAGCCCACGGGCAGTGGAGGGGGGAATAATGGTACGATGGTAACGCTGCGTGAAACTGATTTGTGACGACTCTTCGAGACTCTCAAAATTTTATTGTTAGTATATACAATGAGGTGACAAGACTCACGGGATAGCGATATGCAAATACACAGATGGCGGTAGTATCGCGTGCACAGGGTAAAAAAAGGCAGTGCATTGGCGGGGCTGTCATTCATGTGAAAAGGTTTCCGACGTTATTATGGCCGCACGATGGTAATTAACAGACTTTGAACGCGGAACGGTTGTGGTACCTAGACGAATTGGACATTCAATTTCGAAAATCGGTAGGGAATCCAGTATTCAGAGATCCATAGTGTCATGAGTGTGCCGAGAACGCCAAATTTCAGGCATTGCCTCTCACCACGAACAAAGCAGTGGCCGAAGGTCTTCACTTAACGGCCGAGAAAAGCATGGTTTGTGTATAGTTGTGAGTGCGAAGAGACAAGCAACACTGCGTGAAATAAACGCAGAAATCAGTGTGGGAGGTACGACGAACCTATGTGTTCGGACAGTGCAGCTAAATTTGGCGTTAATGGTGTATGACAGCAGACGATGGTCGCGATTGCCTTTCCTAACAGTACGACGTCTCCTGCAGATCCTCCCGTGGTACTGCGAACACACCGGTTGGACCCTAGACGGCTGGATAACCGTGGCCTCGCCACGCTGAGAGGGTTCGAATGTGGCGCAGTCCCCAGGAAGCCATGGACCCAAGTTGTTAACAAGGCACTGTTCAAGCTGCTGGTGGCTCCTTAATGATTTGGGTTATGTTCTCATGAAACGGGTTGTCCAACTGAACCAATCATTGACTAGAAATGGCTATGTTCGGCTACTTGGAAACCATCTGCGGCCATTCACGGACATAAAGCTCCAAAACAACAATGGAATTCTTATGGATAACAATGCGCCATATCACCGAGCCACAATTGTTCACGATTTGTTTGAAGAACAGTCTGGATAATTCGAGCAAATGATTTGACCACCTAGATCGTCCGACATGAATTCCATTGAACATTTATGGAACACAATCGAGATGTCAGTTCGTGCCCAGAATCCTGCACCGACAACGCTTTCGAAATTATGGATGGCTGTAGAGGCAACATGGCTCAATATTGTTGGATGTGAGGTCCGCTAGTTATGCAAAACACCAACATGTTTTTGCATCATTGTGCCATCATCAGTGGGTTTTCGTTTTTATTTATTCTGCAATGTGAACATTTTTGTTAAATGATTATACAATTATGTGCATCTTCAGTTCAAACAACAGATCGTTTCTTTTGTAAATACCTTTACATTTGGCGTGCATGAATTTCGTGGATCACTTGTGTGTTAATTACTACAGGTAGCTTGTCATCTGAAACCAAACGATGTTGATGAGAAATTTTTTTGCTGGGAGT
Source organism: Schistocerca piceifrons (assembly GCF_021461385.2). Classification (NCBI taxonomy): domain Eukaryota; kingdom Metazoa; phylum Arthropoda; class Insecta; order Orthoptera; family Acrididae; genus Schistocerca; species Schistocerca piceifrons. The sequence goes on from NC_060141.1 coordinate 211,933,327, forward strand.
TAACCTATCTTCTAGAATGTAATTTAGTTTGTCGCGATGTGTTCGCGCCTATACTCGTTTTTACTTACGTTTTCGTGTGGCAAGCACTTCCATTCTCCGCATCATGCTGAGGTGTTGTGATGCACACGTAACTACAACAAGTATTTTCCACAAATAACGTATTAAAACCCAGTTCACCTCATCAAAACACAGCTTGATTGTGGTTTGTTGTGTGTCCCGGTCCAGTGAGTGTTCATTTGTTCACCATAGTGCTCGGCGCAAAATTTGAATTTGTTTGCATTTTATCTCTCTGTGTGTGTTTTCTGTGCGCTTCTTAGCTGTGTGTGTTGTCCTTTATATAGTATTCCTTTTGTGCGTAAATGGTGCTGGAAATAAAGCCAATATGCATTGATATGACTGCGGGGGAGCCTCATCCGGGATGTGGAGACGGCCTTGCCTACTATCGAAAGTGCAGGGTGCAGTCGTCTGAAGTTGTGGCTCAGATCGGCACCAAATCCACTTGGCGTAGAGGTTCTGAGTCATCCTAAGATCATACAGGACGCTCGTGGAGGTGGTGAAAAGTGCTGACCTCGCATGTGGGTTGCAAGGTGATCTCAGAATTTGCAGCATTGTCCCCAAAGTAGATTAGTCTACTTTAGTTTGGAGCCGAGCTGAAGGTTTCAGTCAGAGGCTTCTTTGACTCTGTGACGGTCTCAGCTGCAAATTTCTGGAGCTGCCATGTTGGGTTGGGAACTGTAGGACTTTCCTTTGTAGGTAAGGACTGTACAACGCATGTACAACGCAAAGGAAGCACCTACTTGGATAGTAGAGTAATAGTGGAGTACTCATGGGTTTTTCTGGGCTAGGCGGTAATTTGAGGTATTCCGATGAAACTCGTCGGTCGACACGCAGATGGCGAAAACAGACTGCATTCAGAGTAAAGCTACTTCGACTGATAAAATTTTATCCGCAAATCGTAGAATTATTCGTAACAACTTTTCCAAATTAACTTCCCTCCAGGAAGATTCTAGCACTCAAACTGTTCTTGGAACCGAGAGCTGGCTGAAACCTGAAGTAGAAGGCCCTTACATATTTTGCGAGTCATGGAACGTATATCGTAATGTGAGACTAGACGCCGTAAGAGGGGAAGTGTACATTGCAGTTACCAAAAATATTGTCTCTACTGAGGTAGAAGTTGAATGTGACAGTGAAGTTACGTGGGTGCTAGACGAAATCAAGTTAGCTGCTGGAAGTTTTTACCTGACACCCTATTCTGGTGTGACAGATCTAGAGTGATTCAAGGAAGGTCTATTGTCAGTAGGGCGTAAATACCCAGACCATGCAATACTTTGGAGGCGACTTTAGCCTATCGAGCATAGAGTGGGACATCTATGGATTCATTTCAATGGACGCAGACAGACAGTCTTGCGAAGTACTTATGAACACGTTTGCTGGAAACTGTCTTGAGTGGCTACTTTGGCAGCCCACACGCAATGGTAATTTCTTAGACCTTATAGCTACTAACAAGCTGGATCATATCGACGGCAAGGTTTAGAGACGTGGGTTAGCGACCATGAAGTCATGACAGCGAGTTTGGTTACAAAAGTTAATAAATGAGTCAAGAAGGCGATCAGTGTTTCTGCTAGAAAGAGCAGATAAGCTGTAGTCAGCATCTCACTTAGGCAGTGATCTGGCATCACGCAGTTCCAGCAAGATTAATATTGGGGAAATGTCGGGTAAGGTTTAAACAGATCGTAGCGCGTGCTCCGGACAAGTATGTGCCTAGTAAGTGGGTAAGGACGGAAAAGACAAACTATGGTTTAACAATGAAATTCGGAAAATGCTGAGGGAGCAAGACACTCTCAGTTCAAAAGAGAACGCGCAAGGGAAGACAGCTGAAGGTTAGCCGACATTCGTGCGTCTGTGAAAAGCTCTGTGAGCGAAGCATACAACTACCGTTGTCATACCTTACAAAATGTCCGCAGCTCGTGGTCTTGCGGTAGCGTTCTCGCTTCCTGCGCACGGGGTCCCGGGTTCGATTCCCGGGGGGCCAGGGATTTTCTCTGCCTCGTGATGACTGGGTGTTGTGTGTCTTTCATCATCATTTCATCCCCATCGACACGCAAGTCGCCGAAGTGGCGTCAACTCGAAAGACTTGGACCAGGCGAACGGTCTACCCGACGGGAGGCCCTAGCCACACGGCATTTCCATTTCCATACCTTACAAAACGATCTGGCCGAGAACCCGAAAGACATCTCGTCCTATGTAAAATCACTGAGCTGGTGTAAGGCTTCCTTCCAGTCACTCGTCGACTAGTCTCGTATGGCAGTACTAAACAGCAAAAGGAAAGCAGAAACTTCTTCGTTTAAGAAATCGTACATGAACAACAATCGCGCAAACATACAGGTGTTTGAAACTTCCTAGCAGATTAAAACTGTATGCCGGACCGGGACTCGAACTCGGGACCTTCGCCTTTCGCGGGCAAGTGCTCTACCAACTGAGCTGCCCAAGCACGACTCACGCCACGTCCTCACAAGCGGAGGACGGGGCGTGCGTCGTGCTTGGGTAGCTCAGTTGGTAGAGCACTTACCCGCGAAAGGCAAAGGTCCCGAGTTCGAGTCTCGGTCCGGCACACAGTTTTAATCTGCCAGGAAGTTT